>NC_053393.1:352471074-352532073 GCF_905171765.1 Bufo bufo
CTATCAGCACGCTAGCGTGTGTCTTAGGTTTTTCTGAATGACACTATCAGTACTTCAATGTAAGATATTCTTTTTGGGATAGATTTCAAGTAGGCCTCAAATACCAGAAACTAGTTATTTTGAGAATGGCAAATTTGGGAATGGTTTTTCAACCCAGAAAAAAAAGTGTGCTTTTACGGTCACTACAAATAACTTGACCAGCTAAACAGTACAGATTTGGTTAAATAGAGATGTGAGGCCTGTTTTTTTTGCGCTGTGTGACAGGTATAGGTTTAATCACAGAATCAGATTTCTATCTGCACGCTAGCGTGTGTCTTAGGTTTTTCTGAATGACACTATCACTAGCTTCAATGTAAGATATTCTTTTTGGGATAGATTTCAAGTAGGCCTCAAATACAGAAACTAGTTTATTTTGAGAATGGCAAATTTGGGAATGGTTTTTCAACCCAGAAAAAAAAGTGTGCTTTTACGGTCACTACAATAACTTGACCAGCTAAAACAGTACAGATTGGTTAATAGAGATGTGAGCCTGTTTTTTTTTGCGCTGTGTGACAGGTATAGGTTTAATCACAGAATCAGACTTCTATCAGCACGCTAGCGAGTGTCTTAGGTTTTTCTGAATGACACTATCACTAGCTTCAATGTAAGATATTCTTTTTGGGATAGATTTCAAGTAGGCCTCAAATACCAGAAACTAGTTATTTTGAGAATGGCAAATTTGGGAATGGTTTTTCAACCCAGAAAAAAAAGTGTGCTTTTACGGTCACTACAAATAACTTGACCAGCTAAAACAGTACAGATTTGGTTAAATAGAGATGTGAGGCCTGTTTTTTTTTGCGCTGTGTGACAGGTATAGGTTTAATCACAGAATCAGATTTCTATCAGCACGCTAGCGTGTGTCTTAGGTTTTTCTGAATGACACTATCACTAGCTTCAATGTAAGATATTCTTTTTGGGATAGATTTCAAGTAGGCCTCAAATACCAGAAACTAGTTATTTTGAGAATGGCAAATTTGGGAATGGTTTTTCAACCCAGAAAAAAAAGTGTGCTTTTACGGTCACTACAAATAACTTGACCAGCTAAAACAGTACAGATTTGGTTAAATAGAGATGTGAGGCCTGTTTTTTTTTTGCGCTGTTTGACAGGTATAGGTTTAATCACAGAATCAGATTTCTATCAGCACGCTAGCGTGTGTCTTAGGTTTTTCTGAATGACACTATCACTAGCTTCAATGTAAGATATTCTTTTTGGGATAGATTTCAAGTAGGCCTCAAATACCAGAAACTAGTTATTTTGAGAATGGCAAATTTGGGAATGGTTTTTCAACCCAGAAAAAAAAGTGTGCTTTTACGGTCACTACAAATAACTTGACCAGCTAAAACAGTACAGATTTGGTTAAATAGAGATGTGAGGCCTGTTTTTTTTTGCGCTGTGTGACAGGTATAGGTTTAATCACAGAATCAGATTTCTATCAGCACGCTAGCGTGTGTCTTAGGTTTTTCTGAATGACACTATCAGTACCTTCAATGTAAGATATTCTTTTTGGGATAGATTTCAAGTAGGCCTCAAATACCAGAAACTAGTTATTTTGAGAATGGCAAATTTGGGAATGGTTTTTCAACCCAGAAAAAAAAGTGTGCTTTTACGGTCACTACAAATAACTTGACCAGCTAAACAGTACAGATTTGGTTAAATAGAGATGTGAGGCCTGTTTTTTTTTGCGCTGTGTGACAGGTATAGGTTTAATCACAGAATCAGATTTCTATCAGCACGCTAGCGTGTGTCTTAGGTTTTTCTGAATGACACTATCAGTACCTTCAATGTAAGATATTCTTTTTGGGATAGATTTCAAGTAGGCCTCAAATACCAGAAACTAGTTATTTTGAGAATGGCAAATTTGGAATGGTTTTTCAACCCAGAAAAAAAAGTGTGCTTTTACGGTCACTACAAATAACTTGACCAGCTAAAACAGTACAGATTTGGTTAAATAGAGATGTGAGGCCTGTTTTTTTTTGCGCTGTGTGACAGGTATAGGTTTAATCACAGAATCAGATTTCTATCAGCACGCTAGCGTGTGTCTTAGGTTTTTCTGAATGACACTATCACTAGCTTCAATGTAAGATATTCTTTTTGGGATAGATTTCAAGTAGGCCTCAAATACCAGAAACTAGTTATTTTGAGAATGGCAAATTTGGGAATGGTTTTTCAACCCAGAAAAAAAAGTGTGCTTTTACGGTCACTACAAATAACTTGACCAGCTAAAACAGTACAGATTTGGTTAAATAGAGATGTGAGGCCTGTTTTTTTTTGCGCTGTGTGACAGGTATAGGTTTAATCACAGAATCAGATTTCTATCAGCACGCTAGCGTGTGTCTTAGGTTTTTCTGAATGACACTATCACTAGCTTCAATGTAAGATATTCTTTTTGGGATAGATTTCAAGTAGGCCTCAAATACCAGAAACTAGTTATTTTGAGAATGGCAAATTTGGGAATGGTTTTTCAACGCAGAAAAAAAAAGTGTGCTTTTACGGTCACTACAAATAACTTGACCAGCTAAAACAGTACAGATTTGGTTAAATAGAGATGTGAGGCCTGTTTTTTTTTTGCGCTGTGTGACAGGTATAGGTTTAATCACAGAATCAGACTTCTATCTGCACGCTAGCGTGTGTCTTAGGTTTTTCTGAATGACACTATCACTAGCTTCAATGTAAGATATTCTTTTTGGGATAGATTTCAAGTAGGCCTCAAATACCAGAAACTAGTTATTTTGAGAATGGCAAATTTGGGAATGGTTTTTCAACCCAGAAAAAAAAGTGTGCTTTTACGGTCACTACAAATAACTTGACCAGCTAAAACAGTACAGATTTGGTTAAATAGAGATGTGAGGCCTGTTTTTTTTTGCGCTGTGTGACAGGTATAGGTTTAATCACAGAATCAGATTTCTATCAGCACGCTAGCGTGTGTCTTAGGTTTTTCTGAATGACACTATCACTAGCTTCAATGTAAGATATTCTTTTTGGGATAGATTTCAAGTAGGCCTCAAATACCAGAAACTAGTTATTTTGAGAATGGCAAATTTGGGAATGGTTTTTCAACCTAGAAAAAAAAGTGTGCTTTTACGGTCACTACAAATAACTTGACCAGCTAAAACAGTACAGATTTGGTTAAATAGAGATGTGAGGCCTGTTTTTTTTTGCGCTGTTTGACAGGTATAGGTTTAATCACAGAATCAGATTTCTATCAGCACGCTAGCGTGTGTCTTAGGTTTTTCTGAATGACACTATCAGTACCTTTAATGTAAGATATTCTTTTTGGGATAGATTTCAAGTAGGCCTCAAATACCAGAAACTAGTTATTTTGAGAATGGCAAATTTGGGAATGGTTTTTCAACCCAGAAAAAAAAGTGTGCTTTTACGGTCACTACAAATAACTTGACCAGCTAAAACAGTACAGATTTGGTTAAATAGAGATGTGAGGCCTGTGTTTTTTTCGCTGTGTGACAGGTATAGGTTTAATCACAGAATCAGATTTCTATCAGCACGCTAGCGTGTGTCTTAGGTTTTTCTGAATGACACTATCAGTACCTTCAATGTAAGATATTCTTTTTGGGATAGATTTCAAGTAGGCCTCAAATACCAGAAACTAGTTATTTTGAGAATGGCAAATTTGGGAATGGTTTTTCAACCCAGAAAAAAAAGTGTGCTTTTACGGTCACTACAAATAACTTGACCAGCTAAAACAGTACAGATTTGGTTAAAAAGAGATGTGAGGCCTGTTTTTTTTTTTGCGCTGTGTGACAGGTATAGGTTTAATCACAGAATCAGATTTCTATCAGCACGCTAGCGTGTGTCTTAGGTTTTTCTGAATGACACTATCACTAGCTTCAATGTAAGATATTCTTTTTGGGATAGATTTCAAGTAGGCCTCAAATACCAGAAACTAGTTATTTTGAGAATGGCAAATTTGGGAATGGTTTTTCAACCCAGAAAAAAAAGTATGCTTTTACGGTCACTACAAATAACTTGACCAGCTAAAACAGTACAGATTTAGTTAAATAGAGATGTGAGGCCTGTTTTTTTTTGCGCTGTGTGACAGGTATAGGTTTAATCACAGAATCAGACTTCTATCTGCACGCTAGCGTGTGTCTTAGGTTTTTCTGAATGACACTATCACTAGCTTCAATGTAAGATATTCTTTTTGGGATAGATTTCAAGTAGGCCTCAAATACCAGAAACTAGTTATTTTGAGAATGGCAAATTTGGGAATGGTTTTTCAACCCAGAAAAAAAAGTGTGCTTTTACGGTCACTACAAATAACTTGACCAGCTAAAACAGTACAGATTTGGTTAAATAGAGATGTGAGGCCTGTTTTTTTTTTGCGCTGTGTGACAGGTATAGGTTTAATCACAGAATCAGACTTCTATCTGCACGCTAGCGTGTGTCTTAGGTTTTTCTGAATGACACTATCACTAGCTTCAATGTAAGATATTCTTTTTGGGATAGATTTCAAGTAGGCCTCAAATACCAGAAACTAGTTATTTTGAGAATGGCAAATTTGGGAATGGTTTTTCAACCCAGAAAAAAAAGTGTGCTTTTACGGTCACTACAAATAACTTGACCAGCTAAAACAGTACAGATTTGGTTAAATAGAGATGTGAGGCCTGTTTTTTTTTGCGCTGTTTGACAGGTATAGGTTTAATCACAGAATCAGATTTCTATCAGCACGCTAGCGTGTGTCTTATGTTTTTCTGAATGACACTATCAGTACCTTTAATGTAAGATATTTTTTTTGGGATAGATTTCAAGTAGGCCTCAAATACCAGAAACTAGTTATTTTGAGAATGGCAAATTTGGGAATGGTTTTTCAACCCAGAAAAAAAAGTGTGCTTTTACGGTCACTACAAATAACTTGACCAGCTAAAACAGTACAGATTTGGTTAAATAGAGATGTGAGGCCTGTGTTTTTTTCGCTGTGTGACAGGTATAGGTTTAATCACAGAATCAGATTTCTATCAGCACGCTAGCGTGTGTCTTAGGTTTTTCTGAATGACACTATCAGTACCTTCAATGTAAGATATTCTTTTTGGGATAGATTTCAAGTAGGCCTCAAATACCAGAAACTAGTTATTTTGAGAATGGCAAATTTGGGAATGGTTTTTCAACCCAGAAAAAAAAGTGTGCTTTTACGGTCACTACAAATAACTTGACCAGCTAAAACAGTACAGATTTGGTTAAAAAGAGATGTGAGGCCTGTTTTTTTTTGCGCTGTGTGACAGGTATAGGTTTAATCACAGAATCAGATTTCTATCAGCACGCTAGCGTGTGTCTTAGGTTTTTCTGAATGACACTATCACTAGCTTCAATGTAAGATATTCTTTTTGGGATAGATTTCAAGTAGGCCTCAAATACCAGAAACTAGTTATTTTGAGAATGGCAAATTTGGGAATGGTTTTTCAACCCAGAAAAAAAAGTGTGCTTTTACGGTCACTACAAATAACTTGACCAGCTAAAACAGTACAGATTTGGTTAAATAGAGATGTGAGGCCTGTTTTTTTTTGCGCTGTGTGACAGGTATAGGTTTAATCACAGAATCAGACTTCTATCTGCACGCTAGCGTGTGTCTTAGGTTTTTCTGAATGACACTATCACTAGCTTCAATGTAAGATATTCTTTTTGGGATAGATTTCAAGTAGGCCTCAAATACCAGAAACTAGTTATTTTAAGAATGGCAAATTTGGGAATGGTTTTTCAACCCAGAAAAAAAAGTGTTCTTTTACGGTCACTACAAATAACTTGACCAGCTAAAACAGTACAGATTTGGTTAAATAGAGATGTGAGGCCTGTTTTTTTTTGCGCTGTGTGACAGGTATAGGTTTAATCACAGAATCAGATTTCTATCAGCACGCTAGCGTGTGTCTTAGGTTTTTCTGAATGACACTATCACTAGCTTCAATGTAAGATATTCTTTTTGGGATAGATTTCAAGTAGGCCTCAAATACCAGAAACTAGTTATTTTGAGAATGGCAAATTTGGGAATGGTTTTTCAACCCAGAAAAAAAAGTGTGCTTTTACGGTCACTACAAATAACTTGACCAGCTAAAACAGTACAGATTTGGTTAAATAGAGATGTGAGGCCTGTTTTTTTTTGCGCTGTGTGACAGGTATAGGTTTAATCACAGAATCAGATTTCTATCAGCACGCTAGCGTGTGTCTTAGGTTTTTCTGAATGACACTATCAGTACCTTCAATGTAAGATATTCTTTTTGGGATAGATTTCAAGTAGGCCTCAAATACCAGAAACTAGTTATTTTGAGAATGGCAAATTTGGGAATGGTTTTTCAACGCAGAAAAAAAAGTGTGCTTTTACGGTCACTACAAATAACTTGACCAGCTAAAACAGTACAGATTTGGTTAAATAGAGATGTGAGGCCTGTTTTTTTTTTGCGCTGTGTGACAGGTATAGGTTTAATCACAGAATCAGACTTCTATCTGCACGCTAGCGTGTGTCTTAGGTTTTTCTGAATGACACTATCACTAGCTTCAATGTAAGATATTCTTTTTGGGATAGATTTCAAGTAGGCCTCAAATACCAGAAACTAGTTATTTTGAGAATGGCAAATTTGGGAATGGTTTTTCAACCCAGAAAAAAAAGTGTGCTTTTACGGTCACTACAAATAACTTGACCAGCTAAAACAGTACAGATTTGGTTAAATAGAGATGTGAGGCCTGTTTTTTTTTGCGCTGTGTGACAGGTATAGGTTTAATCACAGAATCAGATTTCTATCAGCACGCTAGCGTGTGTCTTAGGTTTTTCTGAATGACACTATCACTAGCTTCAATGTAAGATATTCTTTTTGGGATAGATTTCAAGTAGGCCTCAAATACCAGAAACTAGTTATTTTGAGAATGGCAAATTTGGGAATGGTTTTTCAACCTAGAAAAAAAAGTGTGCTTTTATGGTCACTACAAATAACTTGACCAGCTAAAACAGTACAGATTTGGTTAAATAGAGATGTGAGGCCTGTTTTTTTTTGCGCTGTGTGACAGGTATAGGTTTAATCACAGAATCAGATTTCTATCAGCACGCTAGCGTGTGTCTTAGGTTTTTCTGAATGACACTATCAGTACCTTTAATGTAAGATATTCTTTTTGGGATAGATTTCAAGTAGGCCTCAAATACCAGAAACTAGTTATTTTGAGAATGGCAAATTTGGGAATGGTTTTTCAACCCAGAAAAAAAAGTGTGCTTTTACGGTCACTACAAATAACTTGACCAGCTAAAACAGTACAGATTTGGTTAAATAGAGATGTGAGGCCTGTGTTTTTTTCGCTGTGTGACAGGTATAGGTTTAATCACAGAATCAGATTTCTATCAGCACGCTAGCGTGTGTCTTAGGTTTTTCTGAATGACACTATCAGTACCTTCAATGTAAGATATTCTTTTTGGGATAGATTTCAAGTAGGCCTCAAATACCAGAAACTAGTTATTTTGAGAATGGCAAATTTGGGAATGGTTTTTCAACCCAGAAAAAAAAGTGTGCTTTTACGGTCACTACAAATAACTTGACCAGCTAAAACAGTACAGATTTGGTTAAAAAGAGATGTGAGGCCTGTTTTTTTTTTGCGCTGTGTGACAGGTATAGGTTTAATCACAGAATCAGACTTCTATCAGCACGCTAGCGTGTGTCTTAGGTTTTTCTGAATGACACTATCACTAGCTTCAATGTAAGATATTCTTTTTGGGATAGATTTCAAGTAGGCCTCAAATACCAGAAACTAGTTATTTTGAGAATGGCAAATTTGGGAATGGTTTTTCAACCCAGAAAAAAAAGTGTGCTTTTACGGTCACTACAAATAACTTGACCAGCTAAAACAGTACAGATTTAGTTAAATAGAGATGTGAGGCCTGTTTTTTTTTGCGCTGTGTGACAGGTATAGGTTTAATCACAGAATCAGACTTCTATCTGCACGTTAGCGTGTGTCTTAGGTTTTTCTGAATGACACTATCACTAGCTTCAATGTAAGATATTCTTTTTGGGATAGATTTCAAGTAGTCCTCAAATACCAGAAACTAGTTATTTTGAGAATGGCAAATTTGGGAATGGTTTTTCAACCCAGAAAAAAAAGTGTGCTTTTACGGTCACTACAAATAACTTGACCAGCTAAAACAGTACAGATTTGGTTAAATAGAGATGTGAGGCCTGTTTTTTTTTGCGCTGTGTGACAGGTATAGGTTTAATCACAGAATCAGACTTCTATCTGCACGCTAGCGTGTGTCTTAGGTTTTTCTGAATGACACTATCACTAGCTTCAATGTAAGATATTCTTTTTGGGATAGATTTCAAGTAGGCCTCAAATACCAGAAACTAGTTATTTTAAGAATGGCAAATTTGGGAATGGTTTTTCAACCCAGAAAAAAAAGTGTTCTTTTACGGTCACTACAAATAACTTGACCAGCTAAAACAGTACAGATTTGGTTAAATAGAGATGTGAGGCCTGTTTTTTTTTGCGCTGTGTGACAGGTATAGGTTTAATCACAGAATCAGATTTCTATCAGCACGCTAGCGTGTGTCTTAGGTTTTTCTGAATGACACTATCACTAGCTTCAATGTAAGATATTCTTTTTGGGATAGATTTCAAGTAGGCCTCAAATACCAGAAACTAGTTATTTTGAGAATGGCAAATTTGGGAATGGTTTTTCAACCCAGAAAAAAAAGTGTGCTTTTACGGTCACTACAAATAACTTGACCAGCTAAAACAGTACAGATTTGGTTAAATAGAGATGTGAGGCCTGTTTTTTTTTGCGCTGTGTGACAGGTATAGGTTTAATCACAGAATCAGATTTCTATCAGCACGCTAGCATGTGTCTTAGGTTTTTCTGAATGACACTATCAGTACCTTCAATGTAAGATATTCTTTTTGGGATAGATTTCAAGTAGGCCTCAAATACCAGAAACTAGTTATTTTGAGAATGGCAAATTTGGGAATGGTTTTTCAACGCAGAAAAAAAAGTGTGCTTTTACGGTCACTACAAATAACTTGACCAGCTAAAACAGTACAGATTTGGTTAAATAGAGATGTGAGGCCTGTTTTTTTTTTGCGCTGTGTGACAGGTATAGGTTTAATCACAGAATCAGACTTCTATCTGCACGCTAGCGTGTGTCTTAGGTTTTTCTGAATGACACTATCACTAGCTTCAATGTAAGATATTCTTTTTGGGATAGATTTCAAGTAGGCCTCAAATACCAGAAACTAGTTATTTTGAGAATGGCAAATTTGGGAATGGTTTTTCAACCCAGAAAAAAAAGTGTGCTTTTACGGTCACTACAAATAACTTGACCAGCTAAAACAGTACAGATTTGGTTAAATAGAGATGTGAGGCCTGTTTTTTTTTGCGCTGTGTGACAGGTATAGGTTTAATCACAGAATCAGACTTCTATCTGCACGCTAGCGTGTGTCTTAGGTTTTTCTGAATGACACTATCACTAGCTTCAATGTAAGATATTCTTTTTGGGATAGATTTCAAGTAGGCCTCAAATACCAGAAACTAGTTATTTTAAGAATGGCAAATTTGGGAATGGTTTTTCAACCCAGAAAAAAAAGTGTGCTTTTACGGTCACTACAAATAACTTGACCAGCTAAAACAGTACAGATTTGGTTAAATAGAGATGTGAGGCCTGTTTTTTTTTGCGCTGTGTGACAGGTATAGGTTTAATCACAGAATCAGATTTCTATCAGCACGCTAGCGTGTGTCTTAGGTTTTTCTGAATGACACTATCACTAGCTTCAATGTAAGATATTCTTTTTGGGATAGATTTCAAGTAGGCCTCAAATACCAGAAACTAGTTATTTTGAGAATGGCAAATTTGGGAATGGTTTTTCAACCCAGAAAAAAAAGTGTGCTTTTACGGTCACTACAAATAACTTGACCAGCTAAAACAGTACAGATTTGGTTAAATAGAGATGTGAGGCCTGTTTTTTTTTGCGCTGTGTGACAGGTATAGGTTTAATCACAGAATCAGATTTCTATCAGCACGCTAGCATGTGTCTTAGGTTTTTCTGAATGACACTATCAGTACCTTCAATGTAAGATATTCTTTTTGGGATAGATTTCAAGTAGGCCTCAAATACCAGAAACTAGTTATTTTGAGAATGGCAAATTTGGGAATGGTTTTTCAACGCAGAAAAAAAAAGTGTGCTTTTACGGTCACTACAAATAACTTGACCAGCTAAAACAGTACAGATTTGGTTAAATAGAGATGTGAGGCCTGTTTTTTTTTTGCGCTGTGTGACAGGTATAGGTTTAATCACAGAATCAGACTTCTATCTGCACGCTAGCGTGTGTCTTAGGTTTTTCTGAATGACACTATCACTAGCTTCAATGTAAGATATTCTTTTTGGGATAGATTTCAAGTAGGCCTCAAATACCAGAAACTAGTTATTTTGAGAATGGCAAATTTGGGAATGGTTTTTCAACCCAGAAAAAAAAGTGTGCTTTTACGGTCACTACAAATAACTTGACCAGCTAAAACAGTACAGATTTGGTTAAATAGAGATGTGAGGCCTGTTTTTTTTTGCGCTGTGTGACAGGTATAGGTTTAATCACAGAATCAGATTTCTATCAGCACGCTAGCGTGTGTCTTAGGTTTTTCTGAATGACACTATCACTAGCTTCAATGTAAGATATTCTTTTTGGGATAGATTTCAAGTAGGCCTCAAATACCAGAAACTAGTTATTTTGAGAATGGCAAATTTGGGAATGGTTTTTCAACCTAGAAAAAAAAGTGTGCTTTTACGGTCACTACAAATAACTTGACCAGCTAAAACAGTACAGATTTGGTTAAATAGAGATGTGAGGCCTGTTTTTTTTTGCGCTGTGTAACAGGTATAGGTTTAATCACAGAATCAGATTTCTATCAGCACGCTAGCGTGTGTCTTAGGTTTTTCTGAATTACACTATCAGTACCTTTAATGTAAGATATTCTTTTTGGGATAGATTTCAAGTAGGCCTCAAATACCAGAAACTAGTTATTTTGAGAATGGCAAATTTGGGAATGGTTTTTCAACCCAGAAAAAAAAGTGTGCTTTTACGGTCACTACAAATAACTTGACCAGCTAAAACAGTACAGATTTGGTTAAATAGAGATGTGAGGCCTGTGTTTTTTTCGCTGTGTGACAGGTATAGGTTTAATCACAGAATCAGATTTCTATCAGCACGCTAGCGTGTGTCTTAGGTTTTTCTGAATGACACTATCAGTACCTTCAATGTAAGATATTCTTTTTGGGATAGATTTCAAGTAGGCCTCAAATACCAGAAACTAGTTATTTTGAGAATGGCAAATTTGGGAATGGTTTTTCAACCCAGAAAAAAAAGTGTGCTTTTACGGTCACTACAAATAACTTGACCAGCTAAAACAGTACAGATTTGGTTAAAAAGAGATGTGAGGCCTGTTTTTTTTTTGCGCTGTGTGACAGGTATAGGTTTAATCACAGAATCAGATTTCTATCAGCACGCTAGCGTGTGTCTTAGGTTTTTCTGAATGACACTATCACTAGCTTCAATGTAAGATATTCTTTTTGGGATAGATTTCAAGTAGGCCTCAAATACCAGAAACTAGTTATTTTGAGAATGGCAAATTTGGGAATGGTTTTTCAACCCAGAAAAAAAAGTGTGCTTTTACGGTCACTACAAATAACTTGACCAGCTAAAACAGTACAGATTTAGTTAAATAGAGATGTGAGGCCTGTTTTTTTTTGCGCTGTGTGACAGGTATAGGTTTAATCACAGAATCAGACTTCTATCTGCACGCTAGCGTGTGTCTTAGGTTTTTCTGAATGACACTATCACTAGCTTCAATGTAAGATATTCTTTTTGGGATAGATTTCAAGTAGGCCTCAAATACCAGAAACTAGTTATTTTGAGAATGGCAAATTTGGGAATGGTTTTTCAACCCAGAAAAAAAAGTGTGCTTTTACGGTCACTACAAATAACTTGACCAGCTAAAACAGTACAGATTTGGTTAAATAGAGATGTGAGGCCTGTTTTTTTTTGCGCTGTGTGACAGGTATAGGTTTAATCACAGAATCAGACTTCTATCTGCACGCTAGCGTGTGTCTTAGGTTTTTCTGAATGACACTATCACTAGCTTCAATGTAAGATATTCTTTTTGGGATAGATTTCAAGTAGGCCTCAAATACCAGAAACTAGTTATTTTGAGAATGGCAAATTTGGGAATGGTTTTTCAACCCAGAAAAAAAAGTGTGCTTTTACGGTCACTACAAATAACTTGACCAGCTAAAACAGTACAGATTTGGTTAAATAGAGATGTGAGGCCTGTTTTTTTTTGCGCTGTTTGACAGGTATAGGTTTAATCACAGAATCAGATTTCTATCAGCACGCTAGCGTGTGTCTTATGTTTTTCTGAATGACACTATCAGTACCTTTAATGTAAGATATTCTTTTTGGGATAGATTTCAAGTAGGCCTCAAATACCAGAAACTAGTTATTTTGAGAATGGCAAATTTGGGAATGGTTTTTCAACCCAGAAAAAAAAGTGTGCTTTTACGGTCACTACAAATAACTTGACCAGCTAAAACAGTACAGATTTGGTTAAATAGAGATGTGAGGCCTGTGTTTTTTTCGCTGTGTGACAGGTATAGGTTTAATCACAGAATCAGATTTCTATCAGCACGCTAGCGTGTGTCTTAGGTTTTTCTGAATGACACTATCAGTACCTTCAATGTAAGATATTCTTTTTGGGATAGATTTCAAGTAGGCCTCAAATACCAGAAACTAGTTATTTTGAGAATGGCAAATTTGGGAATGGTTTTTCAACCCAGAAAAAAAAGTGTGCTTTTACGGTCACTACAAATAACTTGACCAGCTAAAACAGTACAGATTTGGTTAAAAAGAGATGTGAGGCCTGTTTTTTTTTGCGCTGTGTGACAGGTATAGGTTTAATCACAGAATCAGATTTCTATCAGCACGCTAGCGTGTGTCTTAGGTTTTTCTGAATGACACTATCACTAGCTTCAATGTAAGATATTCTTTTTGGGATAGATTTCAAGTAGGCCTCAAATACCAGAAACTAGTTATTTTGAGAATGGCAAATTTGGGAATGGTTTTTCAACCCAGAAAAAAAAGTGTGCTTTTACGGTCACTACAAATAACTTGACCAGCTAAAACAGTACAGATTTGGTTAAATAGAGATGTGAGGCCTGTTTTTTTTTGCGCTGTGTGACAGGTATAGGTTTAATCACAGAATCAGACTTCTATCTGCACGCTAGCGTGTGTCTTAGGTTTTTCTGAATGACACTATCACTAGCTTCAATGTAAGATATTCTTTTTGGGATAGATTTCAAGTAGGCCTCAAATACCAGAAACTAGTTATTTTAAGAATGGCAAATTTGGGAATGGTTTTTCAACCCAGAAAAAAAAGTGTTCTTTTACGGTCACTACAAATAACTTGACCAGCTAAAACAGTACAGATTTGGTTAAATAGAGATGTGAGGCCTGTTTTTTTTTGCGCTGTGTGACAGGTATAGGTTTAATCACAGAATCAGATTTCTATCAGCACGCTAGCGTGTGTCTTAGGTTTTTCTGAATGACACTATCACTAGCTTCAATGTAAGATATTCTTTTTGGGATAGATTTCAAGTAGGCCTCAAATACCAGAAACTAGTTATTTTGAGAATGGCAAATTTGGGAATGGTTTTTCAACCCAGAAAAAAAAGTGTGCTTTTACGGTCACTACAAATAACTTGACCAGCTAAAACAGTACAGATTTGGTTAAATAGAGATGTGAGGCCTGTTTTTTTTTGCGCTGTGTGACAGGTATAGGTTTAATCACAGAATCAGATTTCTATCAGCACGCTAGCATGTGTCTTAGGTTTTTCTGAATGACACTATCAGTACCTTCAATGTAAGATATTCTTTTTGGGATAGATTTCAAGTAGGCCTCAAATACCAGAAACTAGTTATTTTGAGAATGGCAAATTTGGGAATGGTTTTTCAACGCAGAAAAAAAAAGTGTGCTTTTACGGTCACTACAAATAACTTGACCAGCTAAAACAGTACAGATTTGGTTAAATAGAGATGTGAGGCCTGTTTTTTTTTTGCGCTGTGTGACAGGTATAGGTTTAATCACAGAATCAGACTTCTATCTGCACGCTAGCGTGTGTCTTAGGTTTTTCTGAATGACACTATCACTAGCTTCAATGTAAGATATTCTTTTTGGGATAGATTTCAAGTAGGCCTCAAATACCAGAAACTAGTTATTTTGAGAATGGCAAATTTGGGAATGGTTTTTCAACCCAGAAAAAAAAGTGTGCTTTTACGGTCACTACAAATAACTTGACCAGCTAAAACAGTACAGATTTGGTTAAATAGAGATGTGAGGCCTGTTTTTTTTTGCGCTGTGTGACAGGTATAGGTTTAATCACAGAATCAGATTTCTATCAGCACGCTAGCGTGTGTCTTAGGTTTTTCTGAATGACACTATCACTAGCTTCAATGTAAGATATTCTTTTTGGGATAGATTTCAAGTAGGCCTCAAATACCAGAAAATAGTTATTTTGAGAATGGCAAATTTGGGAATGGTTTTTCAACCTAGAAAAAAAAGTGTGCTTTTACGGTCACTACAAATAACTTGACCAGCTAAAACAGTACAGATTTGGTTAAATAGAGATGTGAGGCCTGTTTTTTTTTGCGCTGTTTGACAGGTATAGGTTTAATCACAGAATCAGATTTCTATCAGCACGCTAGCGTGTGTCTTAGGTTTTTCTGAATGACACTATCAGTACCTTTAATGTAAGATATTCTTTTTGGGATAGATTTCAAGTAGGCCTCAAATACCAGAAACTAGTTATTTTGAGAATGGCAAATTTGGGAATGGTTTTTCAACCCAGAAAAAAAAGTGTGCTTTTACGGTCACTACAAATAACTTGACCAGCTAAAACAGTACAGATTTGGTTAAATAGAGATGTGAGGCCTGTGTTTTTTTCGCTGTGTGACAGGTATAGGTTTAATCACAGAATCAGATTTCTATCAGCACGCTAGCGTGTGTCTTAGGTTTTTCTGAATGACACTATCAGTACCTTCAATGTAAGATATTCTTTTTGGGATAGATTTCAAGTAGGCCTCAAATACCAGAAACTAGTTATTTTGAGAATGGCAAATTTGGGAATGGTTTTTCAACCCAGAAAAAAAAGTGTGCTTTTACGGTCACTACAAATAACTTGACCAGCTAAAACAGTACAGATTTGGTTAAAAAGAGATGTGAGGCCTGTTTTTTTTTTGCGCTGTGTGACAGGTATAGGTTTAATCACAGAATCAGATTTCTATCAGCACGCTAGCGTGTGTCTTAGGTTTTTCTGAATGACACTATCACTAGCTTCAATGTAAGATATTCTTTTTGGGATAGATTTCAAGTAGGCCTCAAATACCAGAAACTAGTTATTTTGAGAATGGCAAATTTGGGAATGGTTTTTCAACCCAGAAAAAAAAGTGTGCTTTTACGGTCACTACAAATAACTTGACCAGCTAAAACAGTACAGATTTGGTTAAATAGAGATGTGAGGCCTGTTTTTTTTTGCGCTGTGTGACAGGTATAGGTTTAATCACAGAATCAGATTTCTATCAGCACGCTAGCATGTGTCTTAGGTTTTTCTGAATGACACTATCAGTACCTTCAATGTAAGATATTCTTTTTGGGATAGATTTCAAGTAGGCCTCAAATACCAGAAACTAGTTATTTTGAGAATGGCAAATTTGGGAATGGTTTTTCAACGCAGAAAAAAAAAGTGTGCTTTTACGGTCACTACAAATAACTTGACCAGCTAAAACAGTACAGATTTGGTTAAATAGAGATGTGAGGCCTGTTTTTTTTTTGCGCTGTGTGACAGGTATAGGTTTAATCACAGAATCAGACTTCTATCTGCACGCTAGCGTGTGTCTTAGGTTTTTCTGAATGACACTATCACTAGCTTCAATGTAAGATATTCTTTTTGGGATAGATTTCAAGTAGGCCTCAAATACCAGAAACTAGTTATTTTGAGAATGGCAAATTTGGGAATGGTTTTTCAACCCAGAAAAAAAAGTGTGCTTTTACGGTCACTACAAATAACTTGACCAGCTAAAACAGTACAGATTTGGTTAAATAGAGATGTGAGGCCTGTTTTTTTTTTGCGCTGTGTGACAGGTATAGGTTTAATCACAGAATCAGATTTCTATCAGCACGCTAGCGTGTGTCTTAGGTTTTTCTGAATGACACTATCACTAGCTTCAATGTAAGATATTCTTTTTGGGATAGATTTCAAGTAGGCCTCAAATACCAGAAACTAGTTATTTTGAGAATGGCAAATTTGGGAATGGTTTTTCAACCTAGAAAAAAAAGTGTGCTTTTACGGTCACTACAAATAACTTGACCAGCTAAAACAGTACAGATTTGGTTAAATAGAGATGTGAGGCCTGTTTTTTTTTGCGCTGTTTGACAGGTATAGGTTTAATCACACAATCAGATTTCTATCAGCACGCTAGCGTGTGTCTTAGGTTTTTCTGAATGACACTATCAGTACCTTTAATGTAAGATATTCTTTTTGGGATAGATTTCAAGTAGGCCTCAAATACCAGAAACTAGTTATTTTGAGAATGGCAAATTTGGGAATGGTTTTTCAACCCAGAAAAAAAAGTGTGCTTTTACGGTCACTACAAATAACTTGACCAGCTAAAACAGTACAGATTTGGTTAAATAGAGATGTGAGGCCTGTGTTTTTTTCGCTGTGTGACAGGTATAGGTTTAATCACAGAATCAGATTTCTATCAGCACGCTAGCGTGTGTCTTAGGTTTTTCTGAATGACACTATCAGTACCTTCAATGTAAGATATTCTTTTTGGGATAGATTTCAAGTAGGCCTCAAATACCAGAAACTAGTTATTTTGAGAATGGCAAATTTGGGAATGGTTTTTCAACCCAGAAAAAAAAGTGTGCTTTTACGGTCACTACAAATAACTTGACCAGCTAAAACAGTACAGATTTGGTTAAAAAGAGATGTGAGGCCTGTTTTTTTTTTGCGCTGTGTGACAGGTATAGGTTTAATCACAGAATCAGATTTCTATCAGCACGCTAGCGTGTGTCTTAGGTTTTTCTGAATGACACTATCACTAGCTTCAATGTAAGATATTCTTTTTGGGATAGATTTCAAGTAGGCCTCAAATACCAGAAACTAGTTATTTTGAGAATGGCAAATTTGGGAATGGTTTTTCAACCCAGAAAAAAAAGTGTGCTTTTACGGTCACTACAAATAACTTGACCAGCTAAAACAGTACAGATTTAGTTAAATAGAGATGTGAGGCCTGTTTTTTTTTGCGCTGTGTGACAGGTATAGGTTTAATCACAGAATCAGACTTCTATCTGCACGCTAGCGTGTGTCTTAGGTTTTTCTGAATGACATTATCACTAGATTCAATGTAAGATATTCTTTTTGGGATAGATTTCAAGTAGGCCTCAAATACCAGAAACTAGTTATTTTGAGAATGGCAAATTTGGGAATGGTTTTTCAACCCAGAAAAAAAAGTGTGCTTTTACGGTCACTACAAATAACTTGACCAGCTAAAACAGTACAGATTTGGTTAAATAGAGATGTGAGGCCTGTTTTTTTTTGCGCTGTGTGACAGGTATAGGTTTAATCACAGAATCAGATTTCTATCAGCACGCTAGCGTGTGTCTTAGGTTTTTCTGAATGACACTATCACTAGCTTCAATGTAAGATATTCTTTTTGGGATAGATTTTAAGTAGGCCTCAAATACCAGAAACTAGTTATTTTGAGAATGGCAAATTTGGGAATGGTTTTTCAACCCAGAAAAAAAAGTGTGCTTTTACGGTCACTACAAATAACTTGACCAGCTAAAACAGTACAGATTTGGTTAAATAGAGATGTGAGGCCTGTTTTTTTTTGCGCTGTGTGACAGGTATAGGTTTAATCACAGAATCAGATTTCTATCAGCACGCTAGCATGTGTCTTAGGTTTTTCTGAATGACACTATCAGTACCTTCAATGTAAGATATTCTTTTTGGGATAGATTTCAAGTAGGCCTCAAATACCAGAAACTAGTTATTTTGAGAATGGCAAATTTGGGAATGGTTTTTCAACGCAGAAAAAAAAGTGTGCTTTTATGGTCACTACAAATAACTTGACCAGCTAAAACAGTACAGATTTGGTTAAATAGAGATGTGAGGCCTGTTTTTTTTTGCGCTGTGTGACAGGTATAGGTTTAATCACAGAATCAGATTTCTATCAGCACGCTAGCATGTGTCTTAGGTTTTTCTGAATGACACTATCAGTACCTTCAATGTAAGATATTCTTTTTGGGATAGATTTCAAGTAGGCCTCAAATACCAGAAACTAGTTATTTTGAGAATGGCAAATTTGGGAATGGTTTTTCAACGCAGAAAAAAAAAGTGTGCTTTTACGGTCACTACAAATAACTTGACTTTGAATAGAAATGTCAGGTCTATTTTTTAGGCACTGGGTGACAGGCTCAACTTGCCCCTGATGTAATATATGGCCAAAAAATACCCACACTGTTGATGGTTAAATGCACTTGGGTGACACAGGCTCAGCCTGCACCAGATGTAGTATATGGCCAAAAAATAACCAGACTGTTGATGGTTAAATGCACTTCGGTGACACAGGCTCAGCCTGCAGCTGATGTAGGATATAGCACAAAATAACCACACTATCGATGGTTAAATACACTTGGTGATAGCTTGTGCTGGCGCACCACAAGTCACAAAATGGCCGCAGATCACCCCAGAAAAAAAGTGATCTAAAAACGCTCTGGGCAGCCTCAAAAAAGTGAGCAAGTCAATAATAGCACTTCAATGATCCACAGCTGCAGATCGATCACAGAATGAAGTCTTTTGGAGGAGTTAATCTGCCTAATCTCGCCCTAACGTCGCAGCTGCAACCTCTCCCTATACTGATCATAGCAGAGTGACGTGCGGCGCTACGTGACTCCAGCTTAAATAGAGGCTGGGTCACATGCTGCACTGGCCAATCACAGCCATGCCAATAGTAGGCATGGCTGTGATGGCCTCTTGGGGCAAGAAGTATGACTCTTGTTGATTGGCTGCTTTGCAGCCTTTCAAAAAGCGCCAAGAAAGCGCCGAACACCGAACCCGAACCCGGACTTTTACGAAAATGTTCGGGTTCGGGTCCGTGTCACGGACACCCCAAAATTCGGTACGAACCCGAACTATACAGTTCGGGTTCGCTCATCCCTAGTCACCACCACCAACCTTGAGAGTGGGACAGATCAACAACAGCATCCTGACCTTCAATCCCAAGGTCCAGCCATGCTTTATGCCGCCCTACGTGGTTCCTTGGAAGCAGCCCCAGCAAGCTGCTCCAGCTCTCCCTGCACCCCTGCAGCCACAAGTTCTGCCAGTTCCTGCACCGGCTGTGGATTACGGTTTGCAGCAAGCTACTGCAGCGTTCTCCAGGCTGTCGGTACAGCCTATCCCTACCACAATCGGTAGAGGGCAGTGGCGCACCACCACCAACACTACCCTCAGCTACCAGCAGAGGCTAGAGCAACCTCTAATGCACTTCAGCAGCTCTAGTAGCGACGAAGAGCTGGACACCTAGCTGTAAGGTGTCCCCATCATAAAGAAAACCAACAAGTGACATTGTTCTGGGAGCCACTCCGTGGACTGCTACCTGATGGGTGAGGACCTGTTGGCATTTTTGTGTGTTTTAACCGTTTTGTTCCAGGTTGTCATTGTTTGTCCTCATCCAGATGGTCATGTTAGTTAGGACTCCCCCCATCAGCACTTAACCCCCTCAATTCCAAGTTAACCGTTTTATCCCCTTTCTCAGGTTACTTGATAGCCTGTTGCTGCTATTAAATATTTTAACCCTTTGGATTACAATTAACTCTTTTGCCCTGTGGATTGCAAAGAACTTTTATCAGTTTCCAGAGGATTCTGCAACTTCAAGCACTTCCAGGAATAAGGACTCAAGTCATTGTTGAGCCTATCCTTGCACTTAATAAATTTGCACTATTTTTTATTAAATGTTTTACAGCAACATAAAAGCTTGCACCCAAAGAAAAGACTCAAACGTGATACCTAAGCTATTTGTGATTGTCCTATTATGATAATTTTGCACTATTGTAACAGTTTACAGTTATGTAACGTTAAAGTATCCTGCCCATTGTGTATTACCCTTCTAGATGCCACAATGTGAATTTATGCACTATTTCGAATGATTGCACTTAACCATTGCACTTAAACAAAATGTCGCAATTTACTTAAAGTGTGCCTTTTCACAGCTCTTGTTCTCTTCCCCCTTCATATGGACTGTCATCATAGGGACATTGAATACTAATGGCCTACACCCGGTGATATATACCCATAGGTACCTAGGGTAGAACCAAATGGTAAGTCCAGGCAGATCCACTTATTTCACAGGTACCCCTGCTGCTTCGGGAATCGTTAGAAGCCCTAGGCTGCTCCTTCCCGCTTGTTTTATGTTCCGGATTGTTCCCATCCGGAGGTGTCTCATTTCCAGGAGATCCATGGGAACGTACTGCCCTCCTCCTGTGACTAGCCAGAAGACACGGAGACAATAAATACCTCCCCTTCTGAGCGTTTGCCTAAGGTAAGGCGCCTCAAGCCTTAGAGCCATATATTCTAGCTTCCTCATAGACATCATAGTGATCGTGCTATAAGCCAAATTTCTTCAGGCTATGATGCAGGGAAGGGAATACAGGATAAAGCCACCCTTCTATTTGCGGGCTTTGCATTACATAATGGTGGGATTACGGAGTAAAGACACCCCCATGCTTTCTTTGATGTTTTAGGGCCAGAACATACAAAGTCAGTCAGTGATGTTTGCTTTGTGCAGTTATAGGTTCACTGGTTATACCAAGAGAAGGAAACTGTGTGTTGGACACCTTACTCTAGCAGGCAGGAACTTCGAGGAAACCGTTATGTGTTTTGTCTTTGTATGTCATTTTATGTGATTCATGCAGCACTCTGTATTATATTGGGTACCCAGAGCTTATTCCTCTTATCCTAGCATACGCCGAGGACGGCTTCATTTAAAGTAAAGGGGTATGTAACATCCCAGAGTATGTCACTAAACTCTTTTCCCCCTGCTACAACATGTTAAGGATATGCATATTGTCATCTGGTATAAGTTTGCATCACTCTCTCCATAATGTGCATTTTCCAGGCCTGTTGTATTGTATATTTGCTGTAATTTCCATGTACACCAGCAGGTGGCAGCAATATGTAAGCAGACCATGGTTAGTTAATAGACCTAGACTGGAATAGACCATTCCAGGCTAGCTTCCCCCTATCTGAGGAGGAGTGGAATGTTCCCACATCCTACTTCAGGGGGAGGTAAGAAAGTTCTAGTGTGTGTGAGCCACCCCCCTGCTGGGGTAGGCTGTGTTAGTAGGAGCTCCCAGAAACAGGGACCCCAACCAAGGATCCAAGCCTCGGCTGAGGCCCAAGATCAACCTTCCCAGCCTGAATCCCTTACCTCAGCTGTGGACAAAGAAAGCAGCCTTTCACAGAACTATCAGATCTCCAGGAAGCAACCACTGCGAGCAGTCCTGTAAGTAAAGATCCTAAGACAAAGAGAAGATAATTACCTCACCAGCTAGTCAGACCCAAATCCAGCAGACTAAAGACAGAGCAGAAGATAGATACCTGCCAGATTCTAATAGGCGTATGATCAGATGCAGAATACATATAAATTCCTGCCACATATTGCCAAAACCTGCTGGGACCCTAGACTAAAGCTGTAACTTGTATGGATCAAAGCTGCATAACAGCAAGTAAAGACAAGTTGGACCCTATTATCTGTGTGGATTTCCATCATTCCTCAATTACTCCTATTAACAACACTCAATTTGTTGCATGTGAGCTGGGATACAGGAGTCCAGCCGTACCACAGGTAGGAGACACCATTGACACTACCATATCTGCTATACAGAGACATTATCCCCCTCTGGCATTCCTCACCTGGTTCGTGAGCTCATAACATCTTAAAGGGCCCTGCTACAGTACCTGCGCAAGCTGCAACTGGCGTCACAAACTTATACACATATAAATTGACCCACTGCATAGCATCCCCACTGACCCAGTGTCCTGCTCATTGCACATGTAAGATACAACCTTCCCCTTCCATCAGCCCCTCCAGCATACACTCCCGTGTAAGATAAATCACTCCCCTGCCTTCAGCCCCTCCAGCATATAGTCCCATGTAAGATACATCACTCCCTCTGCCTTCAGTCCCTCTCCAGCATACAGTCCCATGTAATATACATCACTTCCCCTGCCTTCAGCCCCTCCAGCATACAGTCCCATGTAAAATACATCACTCCCCCTGCCTTCATCCCCTCCAGCATACAGTCCCATGTAAGATACAACCTTCCCCTTGCTTCAGCCCCTCCAGCATACAGTCCCGTGTAAGATAAATCACTCCCTTGCATTTATCCCCTCCAGCATACAGTCCCATGTAAAATACATCCCTCTCCCTTCAGCTCCTCCAGCATATAGTCCCATGTAAGATACAATGCCCAGAGGATGCCATCTGCCCATCTCTGCTGTCCATATACCAGGCCTACCAGTATTACCCCTTCATATACTGCCTGCCCACCTGGTCACCCCACACCTAACAGTCTAAGTCACTTGTCTCCCTGAGTGTTAGGTGGGGTGACGAGGCGGGCAGGCGGTATATCAAGGGGTAATGCTGGTAGGCCTGGCCTGGTATATGGACAGCAGAGATGGACAGAAGGCATCCTCTGGGCAGTACTGTTGACTCAGTCACACTGTGACACTGACTATCACTTAGTGCTGATAGCCAAGCACCAGGCAGTGAAGTGCCATGAGAGCCAGGCCAAGCAGGTGGCAGTCAGGGTGCAGAGAGACAGTACTGCCCAGAGGATGCCATCTGCCCATCTCTTCTGTCCATATACCAGGCCAGGCCTACCAGCATTACCCCTTGATATACTGCCTGCCCCCATGGTCACACTGACTGGCACTCACTGTCAGTGTCGCTCATTCCTGCTGCCTGTGGAGCCTGTCCTGAAGGGGCACTACGGTAGCCATCTTCTTCTTCTTGTTCCGACTCCGCAGTGTCCGGCGGAGCCTATCAGTGAAGTGCCGTACTGCCGTGCGCACACTGGTGATTTATCAGGGAGCGCGCTCCTTATACTGAAACCATTCTACACTCTGCGGCACTGCGCAGTGCAGCAGAGGCAGAGCAGAGCAAAAACTAAAGTTAACAGATTTTTTTCCGCCAGCGCCCCCTGCAGTCTGGCGCCCGGGGCAACGGCCCCCATGCCCCCCCACACGCTACGCCACTGCCCCTCAGTAGTGTGTGGGTGGCACACAAAGCTTTCATCCGGGGTATACTCATTAATATAGGGCATAGGGATAAAAAAAACTCAGAGAAAAGCATTGGAACTCCTATCACAAATTAACACAACTGAGTCTTTAAACAAATCCTCCCCATCACCAGTATTATCTGAAAACCTCAGGGCTCTCAGAATGAAACTTAGAGAAAGTATGCTACATATGAACTTTCACTGAAGAAAGTTAAAGCTATGTATTACTCCCAGGCAAATAAGGCTTGTAGCCTATTAGCAAAGATAATCAAAACCAGGAACCTGAAATCACGCATCGCCTAGCTCTAGGACTGCTCGAAGACCCAGAAGATTTATGAACCTAAATCCATAGATAATAGATTTATGTCTTACTACTCTCAACTACACAACCTAGCTGATGAACAGGACTTTACTCCGGTATCATCTCAGGAGATTGAGGATTTTCTTCAGACCCTATCTTTGCCCTCTCTAAATGAGCAACAACGAGATTCCCTATGTAACCCTATAACCCCGGAAGAGATCTCCCGTATAATTAGCCAACTACCTCATCAAAAAAGCCCTGGCCCGGTTGGCCTCTCAAACGCCTATTATAAATTGTACTCTAAGATATTGACCCCTCACCTTCATGCATCCCTGTCTCGTGCCGTGGCGGAGGGCAAAATGCCCAGAGAAATGTTGGAGGCGGTCATAGTAACTTTGCCAAAACCAGGGAAGGAACCATCGGTCCCACTTCCGACCTATCTCCATGTTAAATACTGACCTTAAGATCTATGCAAAGCTACTAGCGAACAGACTAGCCAAGATCATACCATCACTGGTGACCCCTGACCAGGTTGGATTTGTTCAGGGCAGACAGATTACTCTAGACGAGTGTTAAACATACTAGATTAAATCAACAGCAGTGTTTATCGAGCACCGTAGTGCTCGGGTGCTCAGGGGCTCAGGCGAGCACCCGAGTATAATGGAAGTCAATGGGAGAACCCAAGCACTAAACCAGGCACCCCCTGCTCTGAAGAGGGGAGGGTGCCTGGTTCATAGGAAAATGTCAGAAATTGATGGAAACACCACCGAAATGGTTCGGGAACAGCATGGGGAGGATGTCTGGATGCATCTTGGACTCCCAGTTCGCTGCTGGGAACGATGTTGTGCGATTAGTATTCCACTTTTACAGACTAACAATAATACGCACAAAACCAACGATGAAAATCGATTTTAGATGAAAAATTGTTAGGAAACATTTTTTCCTGTATATTTACTTGTATATAAAGTGCAAGTTCAGCCAAAAATTTTGGTGATTTTCAGAACTGGGGCTATGATTAAGAGGGACGGCCGGTGGCATCCGCTAGAGGTAAAAATTCGTAGATCGGCGAACCACAGTGAAAGTATTTGCCAAGAATGTTTTCATTAATTAACAATGAAAGTCGGAGGTTCGAAGATGACGTTATTCTCATGACCCGCCGAGCAGCTTCCGAGAAACAAAAGTCTTTGGGTTCGGGGGGAGTATGGTTGCAAAGCTGAAACTTAGGCCTCATGCACACGACCGTTCAGTATTTTGGGGTCCGCAAACCGCGGATCCGCTGAAAACGGAAGCCGCCCCTGTGTCTTCTGCAATTTGCGGAACAGAACGGGCGGCCCATTGTAGAAATGCCTATTTTTGTCCACAAAACGGACAAGAATAGGACATGTTCTATTTTTTTTGCGGGGCCACGGAACGGAGCAACAGATGCAGACAGCATCGGTCGTGTGCATGAGGCCTTAAACTAATTGACGGAACGGCACCACCAGGAGTGGAGCCTGCAGCTTAATTTGACTCAACACGGCAAACCTCACCCGGCCCGGACACGGAAAGGATTGACAGATTGATAGCTCTTTTTCGATTCTGTGGGTGGTGGTGCATGGCCGTTCTGAGTTGGTGGAGCGATTTGTCTGGTTAATTCCGATAACCAACGAGACATCTCCGTGTTAATTAGTTACGTGACCCCCGGCTGTGAGGATTGTATTGACCAGACTCTTATGGGAGAGTGCCTGCTGCCTAGCTGCCCATCGAAAAAATTATGGTTGAGGGCCTGCAGGTGAGCTGACCATCGCAAACATTATGGGCAAGTGCCTGCTGCCGCTTTGTTGCCTCTAGATAACTTCTGCCTCATCGACCGTCCCTGAGACGTCGATGATCCATTTGGATGTCTGCCCTATCAACTTTCGATGTTCTTTTATGCGCCTAACATGGTGACCACCGGTAACGGGGAATCAGTGTTCGATTCCGGAGAGGGAGCCTAAGAAACGGCTTCCACATCCAAGGAAGGCAAGCGGGAGGCGCGCAAATTGCAGACTCCCGACTCGGGGAGGTAGTGACGATAAATAACAATACAGGACTCTTAAGAGGCCCTGTTATTAGAATGAGTATGAGAATAAAAAATTACAGTAAATGTCACTGGTATTTAGGATCAGGAAACTTTTTTCACTAGAGGTACCACAGGTAATGTCACTGTTCGCAGCGTCTACGCAAAAAGTACACTGTATGTCACAGATATGTGAGGGCCTGCAAGTGAGCTGACCATCGCAAACATTATGGGCGAGGCCCTGCTGCCGCTATGTTGACTCTAGATAACTTCTGCCGATAGCACGTCCCTGTGACATTCATGATCCATTTGGATGTCTGCCTTATCAACTTTCGATGTTCGTTTATGCGCCTAACATGGTGACCATGGGTAATGGGAAATCAGTGTTCGATTCCGTAGGGCAGGTGCCACCTATAAGCAGAGTAGGCCACCACGTAGAGCGCACTCTTGCTTTGGGGGGAGGCATTCTGGAGTCCGGCCGCCAGTGGTGTTGCGAGGTGGGTGCGGCGGGTGCGGGCCGAACCAGCTGACACCAGTCTGATGGGGTGTCACCCGCCGGACTCAAGTTCCCAACACCACTAGCATCTGTCCCCTTGTACTTGTGACGCTGATCTGATCCTGTACATGCCGGCTGCGCAGGCATGAGTTCAGTCACTTTGGTGCGCAATCCCGCGAGACCCGTGACCTCCTGAGGTGGGTCTCGCAGGATCACGTGCCTCAGGACGGGATTGCACGCCGAAGACACTGAACTTAACTGAATTTATGCTCGCGCAGCCGGCAAGTACAGACTGTACAGGATCAGCGACACAAAATTAACTAGTGTGGGGGCAAAATTACTTAGTGGGGGTCAAATTACACAATGGAGGGCAGTGTGGGGGGAAAACAACATAATGTTGGGCAGAGTGGGGGCAAATTAATGTGAGGCAGTGTGGGGGGCAAATTACAGAATGTGGGGCAGTATGGGGGGCAAATTACTTAACGTGGGGACGTGTGGGGGCAAATTACATAATGTGAGGCAGTGTGGGGGGCAAATTACTTAATGTGAGGCAGTGTGGGGGGCATATTACTTAATGTAGGGCAGTGTAGGGGGCAGTATTACTAATGAGGGCATTCTAGAAGGGAATTGCTATTGGTGGGACTATGAGGAGCATTATTACTTTGGGGGCACTATTATTTTTTCAGGATAGTATTTGTGGGGACTCCAGTTTGGGTGATGATGATAGAAAAGTGAGGACATTAAGATGTCTGTGTGTCACACTCTGCAGAGATGAGGTGGCTGAGAGAAGTGTCCGGACTGAATGGAGAAGATGATGACATAGAAGATCTACATTGGAGGATACGTCACCTGGAAGCCCTGGATGTGAGAGGTATGTCCGCGGCGGACACAGTCTACGGAAAAAGTGTACTGGATGTCACTGATATTTTAGGGATGCGCACACTTTAAACAGGAGATGTGGCGCGGATAATTTAACTGTCCGCAAGGGACACTGTCTATGGAAAAACTGCACTGGATGTCACTCATATTTTAGGGATGCCCACACTTTAAACAGGAGATGTGGCGCAGATAATTTAACTGTCCACAACTGACACCATCTACGGAAAAAGTGCACTGGATGTCACTGATATTTTAGGGATGCGCACACTTTACACACGAGGTGTGGCGCAAATAATTTTACTGTTCGCAGCGGCCTATTACACGTTATTTTGTGCAGGATGCGCTAAAAATATATATTGCTGCTGTCACACACAATAGTCCTTAAAAGGACTTTTGGGTCTCTAAAAAGTTTTTTGTATAAAAATCTTCCTATTACACTACCTACACTGTCTGTCCCTTCCTATGCACAGCTCTCCCTAACACTGAGCAATTTAGCGCAGGTTGTGCTACAAACATATATTGCTGCTGTCACACACAATAGTTCTTACAAGGAATCTTGGGTCTCTAAAACGTTTTTTGTATTCAATTACACTCCCTACACTATCTGTCCCTTCCTATGCTCAGCTCTCCCTGACTTCAAATTAGCTGAACACGAGTTTATCGGGTGCTATATTGCACCCAATGACGCGTTCCGGCCAGCCAATCACTGTAATGCCAGTACTGGCATTACAACGAGGGCAGTACTTAGCTGCACGTTTATTGGCTGCTTATCAGCCGCAAAACATGCGGGGAGGAGACTCGAGCATTGCGCTCGAGCACATGCGGTACTCGGCCGAGTACTGCCATGTGCCGAGCATAGCGATGCTCAAGCCGAACTGGTATTCGGCCGAGCATGCTCACTCAACACTAATCAACAGCTGAGAAGGCATTTAACCGGGTGAATTGAATTTGTTTTCTCGGTGCTCCGCACTATGGGCTTCCCGGAACAAATGGTAACAGCAATGAAGGCTCTATATACTACGCCATCGGCCTGTGTACTGGCCAACAGAGTCTTATTAAACCCATTCACTTTATCAAATGGCACAAGACAGGGATGCCCTCTGTCACCCCTCATATTTATCTTATAATTAGAGCCCTTAGCTCAAGCAATCCGTCAGGTAACAAACATTGAGGGAGTACAGATTGGTGACAGGCAACACCGTCTTTCACTCTATGCAGATTATATAATTCTCACTTTAATAAATCCCACAATATCCCTAAAATCAGTGATGAGAATCATCCATTCATATGGAGCCCTCTCATATTATAAAATTAACGAGAGTAAATCCCAAGCCCTTCCCTTCCTGATTCTACATAAGTTACTGGAGTATTTAAAGGCGCAATTTCTACTAGACTGGCAAGAATCTGAAATGCAATATTTAGGGTTCTGGGTTACATCTACCCCCCAGAGGCTATATGGTGCAAATTTCCCCCCTTTCCTTTCCGTTCTGCAGACGGATTTGGATAATATGGCCAAAACTAAAATATCCTGGCTTGGCCGCATTGCAGCATTCCAACAACATGCACTCCCTAAGCGGTTGTATCTGTTTAGGACCATCCTTATACTGATTCCTGCTTCCTTTTTTAACACTGTTAAGAGACTGATAAATTTATTTATCTGGTATAAAGGTAGACCTCATATAGCTAAAAGCATCATGAGTAGATATAGGAGATACAGTGGACTGAGCTTACCTAATATCTTTGATTACTACACCTCCAAGCATTGGGTACATATTGAGCAAATAGATGTCCCATCGCAGAATTTACAGGCACTTCTCATGGCATCATTGCATAAAGGCTTTTCTATCTCTATACCCCCTTACTTCATTTCCACTTCTAAAACCCTTTGGAAGTCCGATCACGAAAGAGGGAAAGGGACACCAACCCCTATGGCCCAACTAACCCCAATTGATTCTTTGCAGTGCCTCATTCCAGACTTATCTTTAAAGTCCTGGAAGGAGAGAGGTATTTGAAAAGTGGCTGACCTGTTGACCCAGTCCTCCTTAAAGTCATACTCAAAACTGCAGCAGTTATACAATATTCCACATCAATTCTATAAATACCTAAGAATCAGGCATTTTCTGAAAGAGAATCCTACATTCATTAGTAAAGGGAATTTGTTGCTTCTCAGACAATGGTCCTTAACAAATGCTATACCGACAGGGATAAAACCGATTTACTTGTACTTAGGGGGCAAGGATTCCTTCACCAAATTGGCTCCCTTTTTATCATGGGAGGCTGAACTGAGGAGGACCTTTTCCCTAGCTCAATGGTCCATCGCCATCAGATTTGCAATGTCACATCTGAAATGTACATCACATTTTGAATCTTACATGAAGACAGTGCTTAGGTGGTACTTTACCCCGATGAGACTTAGCAATATGTTTCCAGGTACAGCTCATGTCTGCTGGAGAGGTTGTGGAGGGAGGGGGACTCTCCTACATATCTTGTGTTAATGTCCCAAAATATCTGATTTGTGGTCCCTGGTCTTCCAAGCTACTGTATATCAGGTGTGGTTGGACGTAAGATAGCCCTGGATCTAGCCCTAGCCCTTATATTGATAGATCTTACGAAGATACCGCGTGGTTATAGGACAATTGTGATGCATTTGTTCTTGGCAACCAAGCTTGCAATGACAAAAAATTGGAAAAGCTCTATTATCCCTACTTATCAGGAAGTAGTGAGAGCAGTGGAAACAACGAAATCATATAAAAGAATGATAGCTCCCAAGAATTTCACACTCAAAAAATATGAAATTGGGCATCTTGGGACTGTCTGTATCAAACGGCATCCCATACGCCACGATCAAGTAGTGGGAGAGCTCGGAAAACAGAAACAGATACTGCTTAAACTTATAAGCTTCAAGTAAAGCTTGATATACAGTACAGACCAAAAGTTTGGACACACCTTCTCATTCAAAGAGTTTTCTTTATTTTCATGACTATGAAAATTGTAGATTCACACTGAAGGCATCAAAACTATGAATTAACACATGTGGAATTATATACATAACAAACAAGTGTGAAACAACTGAAAATATGTCATATTCTAGGTTCTTCAAAGTAGCCACCTTTTGCTTTGATTACTGCTTTGCACACTCTTGGCATTCTCTTGATGAGTTTCAAGAGGTAGTCCCCTGAAATGGTTTTCACTTCACAAGTGTGCCCTGTCAGGTTTAATAAGTGGGATTTCTTGCCTTATAAATGGGGTTGGGACCATCAGTTGCATTGAGGAGAAGTCAGGTGGATACACAGCTGATAGTCCTACTGATTAGACTGTTAGAATTTGTATTATGGCAAGAAAAAAGCAGCTAAGTAAAGAAAAACGAGTGGCCATCATTACTTTAAGAAATGAAGGTCAGTCAGTCAGCCGAAAAATTGGGAAAACTTTGAAAGTAAGGGCTATTTGACCATGAAGGAGAGTGATGGGGTGTTGTGCCAGATGACCTGGCCTCCACAGTCACCGGACCTGAACCCAATCGAGATGGTTTGGGGTGAGCTGGACCGCAGAGTGAAGGCAAAAGGGCCAACAAGTGCTAAGCATCTCTGGGAACTCCTTCAAGACTGTTGGAAGACCATTTCAGGGGACTACCTCTTGAAGCTCATCAAGAGAATGCCAAGAGTGTGCAAAGCAGTAATCAAAGCAAAGGGTGGCTACTTCGAAGAACCTAGAATATTACATATTTTCAGTTGTTTCACACTTGTTTGTTATGTATATAATTCCACATGTGTTAATTCATAGTTTTGATGCCTTCATAGTCATGAAAATAAAGAAAACTCTTTGAATGAGAAGGTGTGTCCAAACTTTTGGTCTGTACTGTATATTCCTTGCTAATGCCTATGGTACCTCTCTACCTTTTCTTTTTCTTTTTTTGTCTCTTCTTTGAAGTTCCTTTATAGAAGTTACTGTTTCCTTTATGTTGTGTTCTTTATATCTTAATTCTGATATGCTAATCCCAACTGATCTTATATATCAACATGCATAAATGCCTATTGGTGGTGTTATTTTGGACGAATGCGATGACAATACTATGTTTAAATGTATTTGATATGTAAATTGAACAGTAAATTTAATTTAGCCTCTATTTCTGAAACGTTTCTGCCGGGATTTGAACTCACAACCTACTACATTAGAGCCAAGAACTTTAACAACTACGCTATACACTCACCTAAAGAATTATTAGGAACATCTGTTCTATTTCTCATTAATGCAACTATCTAGTCAACCAATCACATGGCAGTTGCTTCAATGCATTTAGGGGTGTGGTCCTGGTCAAGACAATCTCCTGAACTCCAAACTGAATGTCAGAATGGGAAAGAAAGGTGATTTAAGCAATTTTGAGCGTGGCATGGTTGTTGGTGCCAGACGGGCCGGTCTGAGTATTTCACAATCTGCTCAGTTACTGGGATTTTCACGCACAACCATTTCTAGGGTTTACAAAGAATGGTGCGAAAAGGGAAAAACATCCAGTATGCGGCAGTCCTGTGGGCAAAAATGCCTTGTGGATGCTAGAGGTCAGAGGAGAATGGGCCGACTGATTCAAGCTGATAGAAGAGCAACGTTGACTGAAATAACCACTCATTACAACCGAGGTATTCAGCAAAGCATTTGTGAAGCCACAACACGCACAACCTTGAGGCGGATGGGCTACAACAGCAGAAGACCCAACCGGGTACCACTCATCTCCACTACAAATAGGAAAAAGAGGCTACAATTTGCACGAGCTCACCAAAATTGGACTGCTGAAGACTGGAAAAATGTTGCCTGGTCTGATGAGTCTCGATTTCTGTTGAGACATTCAAATGGTAGAGTCCGAATCTGGCGTAAACAGAATGAGAACATGTATCCATCCTCTGATGGCTACTTCCAGCAGGATAATGCACCATGTCACAAAGCTCGAATCATTTCAAATTGGTTTCTTGAACATGACAATGAGTTGACTGTACTAAAATGGCCCCCACAGTCACCAGATCTCAACCCAATAGAGTATCTTTGGGATGTGGTGGAACGAGAGCTTCATGCCCTGAATGTGCATCCCTCAAATCTCCATCAACTGCAAGATGCTATCCTATCAATATGGCCCAACATTTCGAAAGAATGCTATCAGCACCTTGTTGAATCAATGCCACATAGAATTAAGGCAGTTCTGAAGGCAAAAGGGGGTCCAACACCGTATTAGTATGGTGTTCCTAATAATTCTTTAGGTGAGTGTACAGCTACATGTTAACCTGCACTGAAATATGAAATGATACTTCTGCTGTATAGGAAATACTTACTACATAACAAACTGCTATGAGGTTTTTCTGACATAGTTTCTCATTCAGCTTTATAGATGAGTGGTTAAAGTCCTTGACTCTAATGTAGAAGGTTGTGAGTTCAAATCCTGGCAGAAGCTTTTCAGAAATAGAACTAAATTAGATTTAAATACACTGGGTGTCCCCAAGCACTGACTCCATATATGGACATAGCTATATATGGAGTCAGAGCAGGGACTCCTAAGCCGCGGACTCACAATGGGGGATTCCCTCACTGTACAGCTATCTTCTGCATAGACCTCAGTGGGACCCGGCACCCTCCCCTCTTCAGAGCAGGGGATGCCTGGTTTAATGCTCGGTTTCTCCCATTGACTTCCATTGTGCTCGGGTGCTCTGTAGAGCACCCGAGCATCGCAAAGTTTTCTACCCGATCACTTTGGTGCTCGATCAATCAATTGGTGGTGACATATTCCCATTCTTGTTGTGAGGTACACCTGCACTGCATACCTGACAGAGAAATAAATACAGTTAATCCGTCTGTTAGTTCGGTGGGTGACATACTGTATACCCATTTTTTGTGAAATTGATATAGTTATATCAACTGTTAGTTCGGTGGGTGAAATATACCCAATTTGTGTGTGAGGTACACCTGCATTGCATACGTGACAGTGAAATTGACATAGTTAATTTGTCTGTTAGTTCGGTGGGTGAAATATACCCAATTTTTGTGTGAGGTACACCTGCATTGCATACGTGACAGTAAAATTGATATAGTTAATCCGTCTGTTAGTTCGGAGGAGAGCATCAAATAAGGGACGTGGTCCTGGTCGTGGTGCTGCTGGTGTTGGTGGAGCTCCTGTTGCAGGGAGAGGATGTGGTCTATCTGTGCCAGCTACAAGCCCAAATGATACACCTTCCTCAGTTGCACATAGACGACAAAAACGTTAGCGTTATTTTGTAGGTCCGAATACCGGTGTATGAATGGTGAGGCCAGAACAAGTAGAGGCGGTAGTAGATTGGGTGGCTGACAGTGCCTCCAGCTTTTTCACATTGTTTCCCACCCAGTCCCCTGCTGAAAGCGCAGAGGTGGCACCTGCAGCCCATGGGCATCTGTCTTTCACCTCACCCCCTTGCAAATCAGCCAAGCAGACTGAGCCCGAAGTCATGCAGCGGTCTCTTATGCTTTTTGATGACTCTGCTGGCAGGGTTTCCTTGGGCCATCCACCTAGTCCTGCCCCAGAAGTGGAAGAAATTGAGTGCACCGATGCCCAACTACTTCTGTTTCAGGATGTGGACATGGGAGGACCACCGCAGCACGTCTATAATGATGACGAAACACAGATGTCAACTGCTGTGGCTTTCTGCAGTGTGCAGACCGGCAAGGAGGACAGGGGTGAACAGTGGGTGGAAGATGATGTGGAGGACGATGAGGACCTAGACCCCACATGGAATCAAGGTCATGCGAGTAACGTGTGCAGTTCGGAGGAAGAGGTGGTGGTGGTCACACAGCGCCAGTCGCACAGCAAAAGAGAGAGCAGGGTGCAAAAGCAGAGTGGCCATCCCCTAGCCAGTACGCCTTTTACTGCCCACTACACCCAGGGACTGAGCACACCAAAGCCAGCTCCAAGAAGTTCCCTGTCGTGGCAGTTCTTTAGACAATGTGCTGACGACAAGACGCGAGTGGTTTGCAATCAGAGCCTTAAGCAAGGCATAAATGTTCTAAACCTGAGCACTACGTTGCGTGACCAGGCATCTAAATACATAGCACAAGCTGCAGTGGAGTAAACACCTCAAAAACCACATCTCAGGCTCCTCCTGCTCCCTCTTCTGCTGCAGTCTCGGCCTCTTCCTCCCCTCTGGAGTGACAGTGGCACCTGCCACCCAGCAAACAGAGGATGTGGCAGCAACACCACCACCTCCGTCCCTACCATCAAGCATCTCCACACTGTCCCATGGAAGTGTTTAGCTGTCCATCTCCCAAACACTGGAGAGAAAGAGGAAGTACCCCCCTACCCACCCGTGATCCCTGGCCTCAATGCCAGCATTTCAAAATCACTGGCCTATAAAATGCTGTCATTCCGTCTGGTGGAGACGGAGACTTTTAAAAACCTTATGGCGGTGGCTGTCCCAAAGTGCGTGGTTCCCAGCTGCCACTACTGTTCCAGGCGAGCCATCCCTGCCCTGCACAACCAAGTGGCGGACAAAATTAGATATGCACTGCGCAACACCATCTATGGCAAGGTCCACATAACCACCGATACGTGGACCAGTAAGCACGGGCAAGGACCTTATATCTCCCAAACTGCACACTGGATAAATGCAGTGGTGACTGGATGAGGCGGATAGCAGTTTGGCGCATGTCCTTCCACCACCGAGGATTGCAGGACGTTTCTCTTTGCCTCCTGTTGCCTCCTCCTTCTACTCCACTTCCTCCTCTACCACCTCCTCATCCGGTCGGCGTAACACCTTCACCACCAACTTCTGCACAGTCAGTGGAAAACGACAGCAGGCAGTTTTTTTAATAATTCATCTGTTTGGGGGGAAAAAACCCACACGGCGCAGGAGCTCTGGGTATGGAACAACAGACCGATGAGTGGTTGGTGCCAGTGAGCCTCAAGCCCGGCCTGGTGGTGTGCGATAATGGGCAAAATCTCGTAGCAGCTCTAGGCCTAGCCGGTTTGACGCACATCCCTTGCCTGGCACATGTGCTGAATTTGGTGGTGCAGAGGTTCCTTAAAAATTACCCCGATATGTCAGAGCTGCTGCAGAAATTGCGGGCCGTCTCTGCACGCTTTTGGCGTTCTCACCCTGCTGCTGCTCACCTGTCTGCGCTGCAGCGTAACTTCGGCCTTCCAGCTCACCGTCTCATATGCGGCGTACCCACAAGGTGGAACTCCACCTTTCACATACTGGAGAGACTGTGCGAGCAGCAGCAGGCGATAGTGGAGTTTCAGCTTCAGCACGCACGGGGAAGTCGCTCTGCGGAACAGCACCACTTCACCACCAACGAGTGGACCTCCATGCGGGACGTGTGTGCAATGTTGCATTGTTTCGAGTACTCCACCAAGATGGCCAGTGCCGATGATGCCGTCCTCAGCAGTACTATTCCACTTCTAAGTCTCCTTGAAAAAACACTTTGGGTGATGTTGGAAGAAGATGTGGCACAGGAGGAAGAGGAGGAGGAAGAGGGATCATTTCCATGGTTATCAGGCCAGTCATTCACAAGTGGCTTGGAGAGTGGGTTCCTGCACCAACAGAGGCCAGGTACACAACTATCCAGCCAGGGCACAGTTCTGGAGGATGTGGAGGAGGAGGATGATAAAGAGGAGGAACCGTGTTCACAGCAGGGTGGCACCCAAAGCAGCTCATGGGCATCACTGGAGCGTGGCTGGGGGGATACAGAGGACACAGACGATACACCTCCCACAGAGGACACCTTGTCGTTGCCTCTGGGCAGCCCAGCACACATGAGCGACTATATGCTGCAGTGCCTGCGCAACCACCGCCTAGTTGCCCACATTCTAACCAGTGCTGATTACTGGGTGGCCACCCTGCTGGATCCCCGCTACAAGGACAACATGCCATCCTTAATTCCGTCACTGGAGCGTGATAGGAAGATGTATGAGTACAAGCGCACGCTGGTAGACGCGCTGCTAATGGCATTACCACCTAACAGCGGGGGTCAGTGAAAGCACAAGGCGAAGGCAGAGGAGGAGGATGAAGTCGCCAACGCAGCTGGGGCACCGCCAGCTCCTCAGAAGGGAGGGTTAGCATGGCCGAAATCTGGAAAAGCTTTATCAGCACGCCACAACAACCAGCACCACCAGCTGATATGGAACGTCTTATCAGGAGGCAGGATTTCAGCAACATGGTGGAACAATACGTGTGCACATGCCTACACGTACTGACTAATGGTTCTGCCCCATTCAACTTCTGGGTTTCCAAATTGGGCACATGACCTGAGCTTGCCCTTTACGCCTTGGAGGTGCTGGCCTGCCCTGTGGCCAATGTATTGTCCGAACGTGTGTTTAGCACGGCAGGGGGGGTGATCACAGACAAGCAGCTGTAAAAAAAAAAAAATATTACATATTTTACTGAAAAATGTCAATTTAAGCCCAAGTTTTTTATTGTCACAATGGGTAACAGGAGAAAGTCACCACAAAATGTATTACCCATTTTCTCCTGAATACGGTAACACCCCATATGTGGCTGTTGACTGCTGTATGGGCGTAGTGCAGAGTTTAGAACAGATGGAGCACAATATGACTTTTGGAGGGCAGATTTCCCTGGAATAATTTTCATGTGCTGTGTCACAATTGAAGGTACCCTGAGGTACCCAACAGTGGACACCCCCAAAAAGTGACCCCATTTTGGAAACTACACCCGCCAAGGAATTTTTCAAGGGGTATAGTGAGCACTTTGGCCCAGTATGCTTTTCATATAATTAATAAAACCTTGGCTGGAAAAAAGAAAAATTACATATTTTACTGAAAAATTTCACTTTAGGCCAAAGTTTTTCATTGTCACAAGGGGTAACAGGAGAAAGTCACCACAATATTTGTTACCCATTATCTCCTGAATATGGCAACACCCCATAGGTGATTGTTGACTGCTGTATGGGCATACAGCAGAACACAATATGGCTTTTGGTGGGCAGATTTCACTGGAATAATTTTCAGGCGCTGTGTCGCATTTGAAGGTACCTGAGGTACCCCACAGTGGAAACCCCTAAAAAGGGACCCCATTTTGGAAACTACACCCCCAAGGAATTTTTCAAGGGGTATAGTGAGCACTTTGGCCCAGTATGGTTTTCATATAATTTAGAAATCCTTGGCTGTAAAAAGGAAAAATTACTTTTTTTAATTAATTTAGGTCCAAGTTTTTCATTGTCACAAGGGGGTAACAGGAGAAAGTCACCACAAAATGTATTACCTATTTCTCCTGAATACGGTAACACCCCATATGTGGCTGTTGACTGTTGTATGGGTGTAAGGCAGAGCACAATATGGCTTTTGGAGGACAGATTTTACTGGAATAAGTTACAGGCACTGTGTCGCATTTGAAGGTACCCTGAGGTACTCCATAGTGGAAACCCCCCAAAATTGACCCCATTTTGGAAACTATACCCCCAAAGTAATTTTTGTATAGTGAGTACTTTGGCCCAATATGCTTTTCATATAATTTAGAAACCCTTGGCTGTAAAAATGAAAAATTACATATTTTACTGAAGATGTCACTTTAGGCCAAAGTTTTTCATTGTCACAAGGGGTAACAGGAGAAAGTCACCACAACATTTTTTACTCAATTTCTCTTGAATAGGGCAACACCCCATATGTGGTTGTTGACTTGCTGTATGGGCAGAGCTTAGAACAGATGGAGCACGATATGGTTTTTGGAGGGCAGATTTCACTGGAGAAATTTTCCAACTCTGTGTCGCATTTGAAGTTACCCTGAAGTACCCCAAAATGTGACCCCATTTTGGAAACTACACCCCTAAAGTATTCATCTCGGGGTGTAGTGAGAATTTTATTATTTTACAGTATTCATCTAGGGGTATAATGAGAATTTATTTTTACATTTTGGAGTTTGTCTAATTTTCCAAATTATAATTGGCTAATAATATAATGAAATGTGGAGTGTTAAAATACTGTGGATTGCATAATAAATAAAAAATGGCCAAAAGTGCATAAAAGAAGTAAAAAAAAAAAAAATTGATTAAATTAATAATCTAGGGAAGTATGGTAAATGCGGAAACACTGCTTAATGCAAAGTCCAGGCTTATCTGGACAGGTGTCACATTGATATATGGTATCCTGCCGTATCCCATTCTTGTAACAGACCATATATCTCTTTTGGGCTCTGCTTTTTTTCACAGTAGGGCCCCCCCCCCCCCGGGATAATTCTGCTGGCATGACTAGATGATGCTATCCCACTTCTATCCTGGTGCTGCTCTTTAAATATTACATTTTTAATGATTTGTTCTTGAAAACAAAGATTCCTTGGTTCCTTGGTTTCCTGCTTTTTGGAACGTGACAAAAGAATTATACAGGGCTACTTGGGCTGCAAGTTTCTTATACAAAATGCAGGATTTTCTGACTGCACTACAGGGCTGCAGCATTTGGTCTGCAAGGTCTACCACACCCATATATTTATTGTAATCCTGTATGCAGACAGGCTTACAGAGGGTGGTATTTGTGCCGCGCACAGGAACAGCGCTGTTACTGTCTGGATGTATAGATGTCAGTATGAGGACATCTTTTTTTGTCTCAATATTTTACAAGTAAGATGTCCCCATTGCAAAGGTCCTTTATTTCCCCTGACCACAATTTTTGGTTGACTAAAGTCTTGGGAAGGCCTCTTTGATTGTGGTGTATGGTACCACATGCCACTGTCTTTCTGACTGAAAGGCACCTGAAAAGGGGTATGCTGGTGTAATAATTGTCGATGTACAAGTGGTACCCCTTAACTAAAGGAGGGTGCAAAAGATCCTACACTATTTTACCTGCCACATTGAGGGAAGGGGGGCATTCAGGAGGGCAAAACTGGGCATCTTTGCCTTCATACACTCTAAATTTACAGATGTAGCCAGATCCGCTCTCACAAATTGTGCCCTCTTTCTTGGCAAATATTGGCAAAATTGAAGCCTGCCTTTAAAAAGAACAATTAACTCATCCACGGCAAAAAAAAATTCTGGGGTGTAGGCCTCTTTAAATGTTTTATTTAAATAATTTATAAGGGGCCTAATTTTATAAAGCCTGTCATGGCTGGGGTCATCACGTGAGGGGCACTGTGTGTTGTCGGCGAAATGAAGAAATCGCAGGATTGTCTCAAATCGCTGTCTTGTCATTACTTCCCTGTACATGGGGGTATCATACAACATATCAGATGACCAATAAGATCTTATAGTGTTTTTTTTATGAGACCCATATTAGAAGAATTTTAAAATGTCCGCCACAACAACATGCGCCATTCTTGGCGTAATATGAGGTGGGGTGACTAGCGATGAATTGAGCAGCGTATAAATTGGTCTGCTCAACCATCAAATTGACCAGTTCTTCTGATAAGATTTAAAAAAACTCCACCCCCCTAAACCCAATAGCATCTTAACGGATGCCTGTGACAGAATTAAATTCTGGAACAGACGGAGTAAATGACTCTGTGGGCATCCATTCGGGGGCAATGGCGCTAGTGCCAGGCAAAGAGTTTAGTCTTCGACTTTGCTGTGGCTCGTCATCACTAGTGTTAGCGGACGATGACGAAATTTGCACTTTCTGTATCAGAACAGATAAATGCGTATGCCTCCTCTGCTGTATACAAGTGCTCAGCCATTTTATATGATACAAACTACAACTTTTTTATATATATACTGTATATATATATATATACAGTACAGACCAAAAGTTTGGACACACCTTCTTATTCAAAGAGTTTTCTTTACTTTCATGACTATGAAAATTGTAGATTCACACGGAAGGCATCAAAACTATGAATTAACACATGTGGAATTATATACATAACAAACAAGTGTGAAACAACAGAAAATATGTCATATTCTAGGTTCTTCAAAGTAGCAACCTTTTGCATTCTCTTGATGAGCTTCAAGAGGTAGTCCCCTGAAATGGTTTTCACTTCACAGGTATGCCCTGTCAGGTTTAATAAGTGGGATTTCCGTTGCGTTGAGGAGAAGTTGTATTATGGCAAGAAAAAAGCAGCTAAGTAAAGAAAAACGAGTGGCCATCATTACTTTAAGAAATGAAGGTCAGTCCGTCAGCCGAAAAATTGGGAAAACTTTGAAAGGGCTATTTGACCATGAAGGAGAGTGATGGGGTGCTGCGCCAGATGACCTGGCCTCCACAGTCACCGGACCTGAACCCAATCGAGATGGTTTGGGGTGAGCTGGACCGCAGAGTGAAGGCCAAAGGGCCAACAAGTGCTAAGCATCTCTGGGAACTCCTTCAAGACTGTTGGAAGACCATTTCAGGGGACTACCTCTTGAAGCTCATCAAGAGAATGCCAAGAGTGTGCAAAGCAGTAATCAAAGCAAAAGGTGGCTACTTTGAAGAACCTAGAATATGACATATTTTCAGTTGTTTCACACTTGTTTGTTATGTATATAATTCCACATGTGTTAATTCATAGTTTTGATGCCTTCATAGTCATGAAAATAAAGAAAACTCTTTGAATGAGAAGGTGTGTCCAAACTTTTGGTCTGTACTGTATATATTTTAACATTTTTATTTTTCAAAACACTAACCCTGACACTAGTCCAAACAATACATATATATATATATACACTGCTCAAAAAAATAAAGGGAACACTTAAACAACACAATGTAACTCCAAGTCAATCACACTTCTGTGAAATCAAACTGTCCACTTAGGAAGCAACACTGAGTGACAATCAATTTCACATGCTGTTGTGCAAATGGGATAGACAACAGGTGAAATTATAGGCAATTAGCAAGACACCCCCAATAAAGGAGTGGTTCTGCAGGTGGTTACCACAGACCACTTCTCAGTTCCTATGCTTCCTGGCTGATGTTTTGGTCACTTTTGAATGCTGGCGGTGCTTTCACTCTAGTGGTAGCATGAGACGGAGTCTACAACCCACACAAGTGGCTCAGGTAGTGCAGCTTATCCAGGATGGCACATCAATGCGAGCTGTGGCAAGAAGGTTTGCTGTGTCTGTCAGCGTAGTGTCCAGAGCATGGAGGCTCTACCAGGAGACAGGCCAGTACATCAGGAGACGTGGAGGAGGCCATAGGAGGGCAACAACCCAGCAGCAGGACCGCTACCTCCGCCTTTGTGCAAGGAGGAACAGGAGGAGCACTGCCAGAGCCCTGCAAAATGACCTCCAGCAGGCCACAAATGTGCATGTGTCTGCTCAAACGGTCAGAAACAGACTCCATGAGGGTGATATGAGGGCCCGACGTCCACAGGTGGTGGTTGTGCTTACACCCCAACACCGTGCAGGACGTTTGGCATTTGCCAGAGAACACCAAGATTGGCAAATTTGCCACTGGCGCCCTGTGCTCTTCACAGATGAAAGCAGGTTCACACTGAGCACATGTGACAGACGTGACAGAGTCTGGAAATGCCGTGGAGAACGTTCTGCTGCCTGCAACATCCTCAAGCATGACCGGTTTGGCATTGGGTCAGTAATGGTGTGGGGTGGCATTCTTTGGAGGGCCGCACAGCCCTCCATGTGCTCGCCAGAGGTAGCCTGACTGCAATTAGGTACCGAGATGAGATCCTCAGACCCCTTGTGAGACCATATGCTGGTGCGGTTGGCCCTGGGTTCCTCCTAATGCAAGACAATGCTAGACCTCATGTGGCTGGAGTGTGTCAGCAGTTCCTGCAAGACGAAGTCAATTGATGCTATGGACTGGCCCGCCCGTTCCCCAGACCTGAATCCAATGAGCACATCTGGGACATCATGTCTCGCTCTATCCACAACGTCACGTTGCACCACAGACTGTCCAGGAGTTGGCAGATGCTTTAGTCCAGGTCTGGGAGGAGATCCCTCAGGAGACCGTCCGCCACCTCATCAGGAGCATGCACAGGCGTTGATAGGGAGGTCATCACAGGCACGTGGAGGCCACACACACTACTGAGCCTCATTTTGACTTTGTTTTAAGGACATTACAATAAAGTTGGATCAGCCTGTAGTGTGTTTTTCCACTTTCATTTTGAGCGTGACTCCAAATCCAGACCTCCATGGGTTGAAAAATTAGATTTCCATTTTTAATTTTTGTGTGATTTTGTTGTCAGCACATTCAACTATGTAAAGAACAAAGTATTTCAGAAGAATGGAAAATGCTAAATGTGATCGCACACTACATCCAGCACTCTGCCCTGCCTCCATGCTGGATGAGACATTGGTGTACATTTTGGCCAAAGCGTAATAAGCCACTCACCGCGTCAAGGTCGTCTCATTTGAGTGGTCCCTAACACTAGTTCCTACCTGTTTATGGGCCATGACAGCCACACAAAGTCCAGGGAATGAAGGTCAGCATGCCAAGCCAAGCACACTCTGCTTTTAAACCCGTCCGGTGCCATTACAGCTTTCATCGGATCCAGGGATGCAAGTACCAACATGCATGCTGAGCCCACCATATACTTCTCCTGGAGCCAAATGGCTACTGGTAGGTTCTATATAAGCAGACTCAGTTTTATACTGACTTTAAAACCAGCCTCCAGGACAGATTGACTGGTCAGGTGTGCATGACTCAAAGGAGATCGCCACGCCTCCAATATAAACTACAAAGAAAAATTGTGGGGGGTTGAGTCAGCACAACCCGTATGTAGGTGCATATCACTATGACGAAATACATATACAAATGGAAAATGCAAAATGTGATCGCACACTACATCCAGCACTCTGCCCTGCCTCCATGCTGGATGAGACATTGGTGTACATTTTGGCCAAAGCGTAATAAGCCACTCACCGCGTCAAGGTCGTCTCATTTGAGTGGTCCCTAACACTAGTGCCTACCTGTTTATGGGCCATGACAGCCACACAAAGTCCAGGGAATGTGTGGCTGTCATGGCCCATAAACAGGTAGGAACTAGTGTTAGGGACCACTCAAATGAGACGACCTTGACGCGGTGAGTGGCTTATTACGCTTTGGCCAAAATGTACACCAATGTCTCATCCAGCATGGAGGCAGGGCAGAGTGCTGGATGTAGTGTGCGATCACATTTTGCATTTTCCGTTTGTATATGTATTTCGCCATAGTGATATGCACCTACATACGGGTTGTGCTGACTCAATCCCCACAATTTTTCTTTGTAGTTTATATTGGAGGCGTGGCGATCTCCTTTGAGTCATGCACACCTGACCAGTCAATCTGTCCTGGAGGCTGGTTTTAAAGTCAGTATAAAACTGAGTCTGCTTATATAGAACCTACCAGTAGCCATTTGGCTCCAGGAGAAGTATATGGTGGGCTCAGCATGCATGTTGGTACTTGCATCCCTGGATCTGATGAAAGCTGTAATGGCACCGGACGGGGTTAAAAGCAGAGTGTGCTTGGCTTGCATGCTGACCTTCATTCCCTGGACTTTGTGTGGCTGTCATGGCCCATAAACAGGTAGGAACTAGTGTTAGGGACCACTCAATTGAGACGACCTTGACGTGGTGAGTGGCCTATTACGCTTTGGCCAAAATGTACACCAATGTCTCATCCAGCATGGAGGCAGGGCAGAGTGCTGGATGTAGTGCGCGATCACATTTTGCATTTTCCGTTTGTATATGTATTCGCCATAGTGATATGCACCTACATACGGGTTGTGCTGACTCAACCCCCCACAATTTTTCTTTGTAGTTATATTGGAGGCGTGGCGATCCTCCTTGAGTCATGCACACCTGACCAGTCAATCTGTCCTGGAGGCTGGTTTTAAAGTCAGTATAAAACTGAGTCTGCTTATATAGAACCTACCAGTAGCATTTGGCTCCAGGAGAAGTATATGGTGGGCCTCAGCATGCATGTTGGTACTTGCATCCCTGGATCCGATGAATGCTGTAATGGCACCGGACGGGGTTAAAAGCAGAGTGTGCTTGGCTTGCATGCTGACCTGCATTCCCTGGACTTTGTGTGGCTGTCATGGCCCATAAACAGGTAGGAACTAGTGTTAGGGACCACTCAAATGAGACGACCTTGACGCGGTGAGTGGCTTATTACGCTTTGGCCAAAATGTACACCAATGTCTCATCCAGCTGGAGGCAGGGCAGAGTGCTGGATGTAGTGGTGCGATCACATTTTTCATTTTCCCGTTTGTATATGTATTTCGCCATAGTGATATGCACCTGCATACGGGTTGTGCTGACTCAACCCCCACAATTTTTCTTTGTAGTTTATATTGGAGGCGTGGCGATCTCCTTTGAGTCATGCACACCTGACCAGTCAATCTGTCTTGGAGGCTGGTTTTAAAGTCAGTATAAAACTGAGTCTGCTTATATAGAACCTATCAGTAGCCATTTGGCTCCAGGAGAAGTATATGGTGGGCTCAGCATGCATGTTGGTACTTGCATCCCTGGATCCGATGAAAGCTGTAATGGCACCGGACGGGGTTAAAAGCAGAGTGTGCTTGGCTTGCATGCTGACCTGCATTCCTGGACTTTGGGTGGCTGTCATGGCCCATAAACAGGTAGGAACTAGTGTTAGAGACCACTCAAATGAGACGACCTTGACGCGGTGAGTGGCTTATTACACTTTGGCCAAAATGTACACCAATGTCTCATCCAGCATGGAGGCAGGGCAGAGTGCTGGATGTAGTGTGCGATCACATTTAGCATTTCCGTTTGTATATGTATTTCGCCATAGTGATATGCACCTACATACGGGTTATGCTGACTCAACCCCCCACAATATTCAGAAGAATATTTAATTAACTCAGATCTAGGATGTGTTATTTTTTGTGTTCCCTTTAATTTTTTTGAGCAGTGTATATATATATATATATATATATATATATATACACAGTGGATATAAAAAGTCTACACACCCCTATTAAAATGTCAGGTTTCTGTGATGTAAAAAAATGAGACAAAGATAAATCATTTCAGAACTTTTTCCACTTTAATGTGACTTATAAACTGTACAACTCAATTTAAAAACAAACTAAATCTTTTAGGTAGAGGAAGAAAAAAAAATATAATATATGGTTGCATAAGTTTGCACACCCTTAAACTAATATTTTGTTGAAGCACCTTTTGATTTTATTACAGCATTCCAAAAAAAAACTCCAATCTGTCAGATTGCGAGGGCATCTCCTATGCACAGCCCTCTTCAGATCACCCCACAGATTTCCAATCGGATTCAGGTCTGGGCTCAGGATGGGCCATTCCAAAACTTTAATCTTCTTCTGGTGAAGCAATCTTTGTTGATTTGGATGTATGCTTTGGTCGTTGTCATGCTGAAAGATGAAATTCCTCCTCATGTTCAACTTTCTAGCAGAAGCCTGACGGTTTGTGCAAATATTGACTGGTATTTGGAACTGTTCATAATTCCCTCTAGCTTAAACTAAGGCCCCAGTTCCAGCTGAAGAAAAAACAGCGCCAATGCATGATGCTGCCCCACCACCATGCTTCACTGTTGGGATGTGTTTCTTTTGGTTATGTGCGTGTTGTTTTTGCGCCAAACATATCTTTTGGTTTCATCAGACCATAAACACCTTTTCCCACATGCTTTTGGAGACTTCAGATGTGTTTTTGCAATAATGTAGCCTGGCTTGGATGTTTTGCCTCCATGAGAAAAGGCTTTTGTTTGCCACTCTACCCCATAGCCCAGACATGTGAAGAATTCGGGAGATTTTTGTCACATGTACCACACAGCCAGTACTTGCCAGATATTCCTGCAGCTCCTTTAATGTTGCTGTAGGCCTCTTGGTAGCCTCCCAGACCACTTTTCTTCACTGTGTTCCATGGTATAATCTATGCCTTGGAAATTCTTTTGTACCCTTCTCCTGACTGATACCTTTTAAGAATGAGATCCCTCTGATGCTTTGGAAGCTCTCTGTGGACCATGGCTTTTGCTGTGGATGCGACAGGTAGATTTCTGGAAAGACCAACTAGAGCAGCTGAACTTTTTTGGGGGGTTAATCAGAGGCACTTTAAATGATGGCAGGTGTATGCTGACTCCTATTTAACATGATTTTAAATGCAATGCTTAATTCTGAACCTCAGCTGCATCCCCAGTTATAAGAGGGTGTGCACACTTATGCAACACACAATTTAATTTTTTGTTTTGTTTTCTTCCCTTCACCTAAAAGTATTCAGTTTGTTTTCAATTGAGTGGTACAGTTTATAGGTCACTTTAAAGGTGGAAAAAGTTCTGAAATGATTTATCTTTGTCTCATTTTTTTACATCACAGAAATTACATTTTAACAGGGGTGTGCAGACGTTTATATCCACTGTATATATATAGGCCTGAAGAAATTCAACCGGCACATCCAAGGCGTAAATATAAATAGAAGACTTTATTCACCAGACACACAACTTTTCGATCGCTTCCTGGGATCTTTCTCAAGCAGTGACAACATATGTCAGTGCAATGTGCATATTTTATACAGCTTCACATAATCAATCGATGATTTTCTTAATTAATCCCAATCAATTAAAAAACATCTCAAAATATTGTAAAAAACATCATGTGTCCACATTACATAATAGACATAACAAAATCATAACTTCTATGAATTCAGTGCAGTGAATTTGGGCATTATTAACCAAGCAAATAGCATTCATAAATTCATATATTCCTAAATCATCCACATGATTATAATACAAATACATCTGTGGCAAACATAATATTCAAATACTAGTGCATGGTGTATATTAAAAAACATTCATGAAGAGGAAGGTCCTAGAGAGAGCGGGGGATGCGGTTCACATGGATGTCGGCGTGTAGGTTTCTCTACTGTGCATGTCAAGGACCATTTGAAACTTCGCGGTCACGTGATCGTATGTCAGATCACGTGATCGAGACTCTGTTATCAGGTGGCTTCACTGTTGTTCTCGCGAGAGTCTACACAGTGGAGTGTCTTGCGTTCCACCATAGTGTGAACCGCAAGCCTCACTATGGAGACCGAAAGGCCAATCATATGAGATCCACAGAATGTCGGTAGTCACACACCCCGGTTCAAGAAGTGCTCAATGTATCTCGTGTAATAGGTCATGTGGGTTAAACGGTTTTTGGACTGGATCTGAGGATCAACTTTTAGAATTTTTCATTTTCTCAACACTATTGATATAGACATCAAGTTTACTCTAGATCATTCGATGAGAACAGATTAATTTTTTGGACACCCTCATTAACAGTGACAGCTCAATAGTTGTCCACTAAGCTGTATTCCAAACCAACAGATCGGAACACTATATTGTGCTACAATAGTGAACATTCAAGGGCAATGATGAAATCATTTACCCCTGAGTCAATACTTACGTGCAAAAACGCGTAGTGAGTAATGACCATGAATTAACAGGTACGCTGAATCAGATGTCCAAGTCATTCAAGGACAGAGGATTTCCTCTACCTTTATTAGAGGAACATTTGAGAACAATACAAGATAAGTCTCGCACTGAACTCCATTAAGAAGAAAAGAGGTATAGGAAACACACAAATAGAATTCCACTGGTAACTACTTATACGGACGACAGTACACGGATTAGTCGATCATCTCTAGACCTTGGCCTCTTCTGAGGAGCGGACATGGTGAGATTGAGGAATTTAAACTTCCTCCCCTCATGTCATATAAAAGAGCGTGAAATTTGAAAGATAAACTTATACATACTGATATAGGCCCACAAAAGACTTTAGGCCAAACATTTTTACGCAGTCGAAAGTGGGGTGTTTCCCCTGCTTGAACTGCGTAAATTGTCAATATATCTGAAAGGAAGCTTTTTTTTCACATCCTATGACACAGAAGAGATACTTCATTAAACATTTTTTGACTTGTGAATCTACATTTGTCGTGTATATTCTATGGTGTCCATGTCAGATGCTATATGTAGGTGAGACCTCTCTGGATTCAAAACCAGAATAAACCAACACAGATACACGATCTGGAAGAAACAAATGGATCTCCCAGTTCCTAAATATTTGTGGATCTGGGTCATAAAGAAGGAGATTTGAGATGTATGTAAATAGACCATGTCCATACCCCTAGGAGTGGTGGAAATAGGCATTTACTTCTGAAAAAACGTGAGATTCGCTGATCTCTACATTGAACACATTGAGACCTCATGGGTTAAATGTAGACTACAAGCCTTGGTTATTGTCCTGAGTGAACATTATGTGGATTCTGTTTTTCCTCTTAACTGGGTTATGTTGTTGGTGCCCCTTGTTATTAACAAGGTGATTTTAATATTTGTTTTCATCTCTTGCAGATACAGTCAGGTCCATAAATATTGGGACATCAACATAATTCTAACATTTTTGGCTCTATACACCACCACAATGATTTGAAATGAAACAAACAAGATGTGCTTTAACTGCAGACTGTCAGCTTTAATTTGAGGTATTTACATCCAAATCAGGTGAACGGTATAGAATTACAACAGTTTGCATATGTGCCTCCCACTTGTTAAGGGACCAAAAGTAATGGGGACAATTTGCTTCTCAGCTGTTAAATGACCAGGTGTGTGTTATTCCCTCATTAATCCAATTACAATGATGCATATTAAAGGTCCAGAGTTCATTTCAAGTGTGCTATTTGCATTTGGAATCTGTTGCTGGTCAACACTCTCAGATGAGATCCAAAGAGATGTCACTATCAGTTAAGCAAGCCATCATTAGGTTGAAAAAACTAAACAAACCCATCAGAGTGATAGCAAAAAATATTAGGTGTGGCCAAAACAACTGTTTGGATACATTCTTAAAAAGAAGGAACGCACCGGTGAGCTCAGCAACACCAAAAGACCCGGAAGACCACAGAAATCAACTGTGGTGGATGCAGAATAATTCTTTCCCTGGTGAAGAAAACACCCTTCACAACAGTTGGCCAGATCAAGAACACTCTCTAGGAGGTAGGTGTACTGTGTGTTCGAACTCAACAATCAAGAGAAGACTTCACCAGAGTGAATGCAGAGGGTTCACCACAAGATGTAATCCATTGTTAGCCTCAAAAACTGGATATCCTTATTTTTTTTTTTTTATTTAATATAAATACAGTTCTATTGATCCATCTGGATCCATTGCATTGTCTGGAGAAATTACTGATTGCCAATTAGGATTCAGTCTCTCAACAAATAATGTGATGTGTTATATGCGGTACTTCAGCTATGCTTTTCATGTCTATACAGAGGAGCTATAATGAGGACTGTGACATCACCTTCACTATATCGACCCCCTTATGATCTTCGTGTGTACTATTACGTTTACCCACATGACCTATTACACGAGTTACATGAGCGCTTCTTAAACCGGGGTGTGTGACTTACAGACATTCTGTGGATCGGCATATGATTGGCCTTTTCGGTCTCCATAGTGAGGCTTGCGGTTCACACTATGGTGAAACGCAAGACACTCCTACTGTGTAGACTCTCGCGAGAACAACAGTAAAGCCACTTGATAACAGAGTCTCGATCCGTGATCTGACATACGATCACGTGACAGTGAAGTTTCAAAAGGACCTTTGACATGCGCATTAGCGAAACCTACACGCCGACATCCATGTGGCCGCATCCCCCCGCTCTCTCTAGGACCTTCCTCTTCATTATTGTTTTAATATACACCTGCACTAGGTATTTGAATATATTTATATTTTTTTTTTAAAGAAGAAAAACAGTACTTGGTACATATTAGGTATGCAGAGCGTTAACATGACTCAGTAGTAAAAACAGAGGTCATACATTTTGAAAACGTAAGCAGGACACTGAGGATGATAATGCGCATCACAATTCCATAATCTGTGTAAATATTTATGTTTTTACATCTTGAGGATGTTACCCATTATTGGCGAAGCACTACATATTCATATTAGACGTCTCAAGACCCAAGGGAATAAGAAATGTTACAATTATCACGTCCCTCTCATAAAATGAAACAAAGCAGGAATGACGTTCAGTGAGTGAACCTAAACTCCCGCCATAGTTTCCATTGTTTTTTTTAAATTTTTTGATGATTCCTGGCCTCCTATGCGGATTGTTCCTCAAAACTATATATTGATCCACTTTCTGCCTCCATGTTCCATGGAAGGAAGAGTTGAGGAAAGCCAGTATTCGGAACCAACAGACGCGCTAGCAATAAGCAGTTGTCTAAACAGAAAAAGGGGGGGGGGGGTGAGAGTCAATTGACTCGTTTGTATCATATATTTTAAGTAGGGCTTGAGGGGGGAAATTGGCACTGAGGTTTGGCATATCTGGTTGCTTCCACCAACTTTTAATAATGGAAACAATCCCACCAAATAATGGAAGAAAGATCCTCTATTACCTAGGCACCTCCAACATCTGTCAGAGGCTGAGTCAGTGAAAAGGCAGGTTATGTCTGGAGTTTTATACCATCTAGTTAATAGCTTGTATCCGTTTTCTTGTATGCAGACACATCGGGACGCAATATGCGGAGCTAAAAGTATGTCTGGTAATTTGGTGAGAGGAAAAATCTCGACCCAAGTCTCGTTCCCATGCCTTATAAAGCAGGTTTGGTGAGTAGTGGAGGTGAATTCAGCCTATGAAATAGTTGGGAGATGAGCTTTTTTGGCGGAATGGGGTTGTTGATGAGAGCCTCAATCAAACTAATGGTCGAAGAAAGTCACTTCTAGAGGTATGTGAGAAAGATAAGAATGTAGGTATGATATGGGCGACTTAAACTCACCTAAAGAATTATTAGGACCACCATACTAATACGGTGTTGGACCCCTTTTGCCTTCAGAACTGCCTTAATCTTACGTTGGCATTGATTCACAGGTGCTGATAGCATTCTTAGAAATGTAGGCCCAATATTGATAGGATAGCATCTTGCAGTGATGGAGATTTGAGGGATGCACATCCAGGGCACGAAGCTCTCGCTCCACCACATCCAAAGATGCTCTATTGGGTTGAGATCTGGTGATGTGGGGGCCATTTTAGTACAGTGAACTCATTGTCATGGTCAAGAAACAATTTGAATGATTCGAGCTTTGTGACATGGTGCATTATCCTGCTTTAAGTAGCCATCAGAGATGGATACATGTTCTCATTCTGTTTACGCCAATTTCGGACTCTACCATTTGAATGTCTCAACAGAAATCGAAGACTCATCAGACCAGGCAACATTTTTCCAGTCTTCAACAGTCCAATTTTGGTGAGCTCGTGCAAATTGTAGCCTCTTTTTCCTATTTGTAGTGAGATGAGTGGAACCCGGTGGGGTTTCTGCTGTTGCAGCCATCCGCCTCAAGGTTGTGGCGTGTTGTGGCTTCACAAATGGTTTGCTGCATACCTCGGTTGTAACGAGTGGTTATTTCAGTCAACGTTGCTCTTCTATCAGCTTGAATCTGTCGACCCATTCTCCTCTGACTCTAGCATCCACAAGCATTTTTGCCACAGGACTGCCGCAATACTGGATGTTTTTCCCTTTTCACACCTTTCTTTGTATACCCTAGAATGGTTGTGCGTGAAAATCCCAGTAACTGAGCAGATTGTGAAATACTCAGAACGGCCCGTCTGGCACCACAACACCATGCCATGCTCAAAATTGCTTAAATCACCTTTCTTTCCCATTCTGACATTCAGTTTGGAGTTCAGGAGATTGTTCTTAACCAGGACCCACCCCCTAAATGCATTGAAGCAACTGGCATGTGATGGTTGAATAGATAATTGCCTTAATGAGAAATAGAACATGTGTTCCTAATAATTCTTTAGGTGAGTGTATAATGGTGGTATGGGGGAAAGCTTTTTTTGGAGCTCTGATATAGACAACACTTGGCCTTCTAAATCAAGAGAGAAGAGATAGGTAATGCTAATTCTCTCAGGGTTCGAGGGGTGCATTCAGTCACCAGGGGAGAGAGCAGTACCCAATATATCTTTCAGAGAAAGGAGGGGGGCGGGAAGGGCTATTGAACAATGCGTGGTGTTTTTGAAACCATTTCACGCCTTCAATGTGGCCTGGATAATGGGGAATGGTGAGGAGGGGATATTTATAAGGCTGGAATTTCCCAATAATAAGGAGCGTAATGGTTTTCCTAAGAGCTCTTGCTCCATCGCCACCCATGGCTTAGGATTGGAGTTTCTGAGCCATTCTACTGCCCTGGATAAAATAACAGCTTTTCCGTATAGTTCAGGGTCCGGTAATGGCATCCCTCCAGACCGCTTAGGGCGAGATAATGTGTCGTACGACAGTCTGGGTCTCTTGCCGTTCCATACGAATTTGCGGAAGATTTTCCTAAGGGATTCATATAAGTGTTAGGTATATGTATGGGTAGGACCTGTTGCAAGTATGTGAGGCGAGGGATTATTAAAGACATAAGGAGGTTTTTCCTTCCAAACCACGAAATTATGTGGGTATTCAATCTATCTATACTGGAGGATATAGATTGTAATAATGGGGAGTAGTTGAGGGAGAAAAGGTCAGATATATTGGGGCTTATCTTGATCCCAAAATAGGTAAGGTAAGGAGATGACCAATCGAACGATGAGTTAGTTTTTAAGCATTATTGATTTGTTAGTGGGATTCCAAAACAGATGACAAGTGATTTTTGCTGGTTAATTTTAAAGTTAGAAAGGGCACTATATTTATCTAGATGGGTTTGGATCGCTGTAAGGGATGTTTCTGGGTTTGAGGTCATGATCATAATGTCGTCCGCAAATACGGCCAACTTATGCTCCCGACCCCCCAATAAGATACCTTTTATATCTGGGTCTACTCTCAATTGAATTAAGAGAGGTTCAAGGGCAAGAACAAAAAATAGGGGTGAAAGAGGGCATCCTTGGCGGGTACCATTTCGGATACGGAAGGGCTCTGATAAGTCGCCATTAACTAAGACCGAGGCAGAAGCTTGGGAGTACATAGCAAAGGTAGCTTGAACAAAGAGACCAGGTAGGCCGAATCCCTGCAGGACTTGGTTCAGGTAGGACCAGTTAATCCTATCAAACGCTTTCTCCGCATCTGTGCTAAGTAGGAGGAGAGGTTTGGATCGGAGAGCAGAGTAATAAACGACATTAAGAAATCTAGGTGTGTTGTCTCTGCCCTCCCTGCCCCGGACGAAGCCCACCTGGTCCCCATGTATCAAAGATGGAAGGACCGTAGATAAGCGGTTCACTAACATCTTTGCCAGTAGCTTGAGGTCGATGTTAAGAAGTGAGATGGGTCTATAGTTAGTGCACTGGTTAGGATTTTTTCCCTCCTTCGGTATCAATGTTATATGGGCCATTGTCATGTCCCTTGAGAGTTGTTTCCCTTTAAGGGTCGAATTGCAAACCGAAAGCAAATGGGGGAGAATGTGTTGTTGGAAGGTTCTGTAATACGAGACAGTTAATCCGTCTGGGCCTGGGCTTTTGCTAGAGGGCGCTTGTTTCAATGCCATTGTTAGCTCTTTAAGAGTAAATGGTGAAGATACTTTCCGTTTGATATCCGCGGAGAGAGATGGTAGGTTAAGTGATTCTATAAAGGAGGATGTTAGGGAGGAAAGGGATTCCGAGGTGATTGTAGGAGGTAGGTTGTATAGGGATTCATAGAATTCCTAAAACGGGTTGCTATTAATGTAGAGGAGTAAAGGGGGGAACCCTGAGGGGAGTCTATTTGGTGAATGTAGTTTGCTGCTTTCCTATTCTTTATTCTACGCATCATGAACTTTGATGCTTTATCTCCGTGGGCGAAAAATTTTTGTTGTGAATTTAGGAAGTATTTAGCTGTTGAATGTTGTAGGAGGGATTTTATCTCAGCTCTGAAATTGGAAAGTTCTTGCAAATGAAATTCTGAAAGGGAGTGCTTATGCAAAGATTCAAGGGATTTTATTTTTTGGCATAGGACATCTAGCTTTTTTCCCCTCTTTTTTTTGAGGAATGAGCCCAGGCTAATGAAATGGCCTCTGATGTATGGTTTATGGGCATCCCATAGGGATTGGTCTGATGTTTCTGGGCAATTATTCAAGGTAAAGTATTCTTTTAAAAGGTCGGCTATTTTTTCTTTGGCCATTTTGTCGCCCAAAAGTGACTCGTTCAGTCGCCATCTAAATTTATTCGGATTTGGTACAGGGGCTGAAACTGAGAGAAAGATGGGGGCCTGATCGGATAAGTGGATGGAACCCAGTTTAGCTTCTTGACATAACTGCAAATGTGTTTTAGATATAAATAAGTAGTCCAACCTTTGATATGACCCGTGGACATAAGAATAAAAACTATAGTCCCTCGTTTTAGGGTGTAACGTGCGCCATACATCTACAAGATGTAGGTTCCACAGTCCCTCCCTTATCCAGCGTAATGCGCTAGCTGATAAAGCGGATCCCTGGGTGGATGAATCAAGTTGCGGGGTTAGGGTAGCATTAAGGTCTCCTCCCAGGACCACCAAACCCTCAGCAAAGTTCTCAATAATGGGGAAAACTACGGAGAACCATTTGGATTGTTCCGAATTGGGGGCGTAAAGGTTAATGATAGTGTACATTTGAGGGCCTATGCTGCCCTTGACCAGGATGTATCTCCCTTCTGGATCCTGCAAATGAAATGCATATTTGAACTGTACTTTCCTCTGAAATCCAATACTTACCCCACCCGAAGCAGATGAATCACTACCGCAGTGATACCACTGGGAGTAGTGAGCAAATGATAGGTTAGGGTAGTGGTTGAATTTGAAGTGCGTCTCCTGCAGAAGCAAGACACTGGCCCCAGATTTGCGTAACAATGTAAAGATCTGACTCCTCTTAGAAGGGGAGTTAAAGCCCCTAACATTGTAGGACGCAGATGATAAATCAGCCATAACGTCTTAAACGTTGCGGGTTACCTTGCTGGGGCGCGTCCTCTCCCCAAGGAGACGCACTTTGTTCACAAGAGATCTGATCTTTCAGGCTGGGCAGATTGGATGTCAGAGGTGTCTTAGATATTCTTCGTTTCCTCAGAGAAGGTGAAATATGTACCTTAAACAACACAAAAACAATAGCAAATAAAACAAAAATAGAAACTATCAACAGGGTGAACCCGTTAAGGCGGGTCATAACATTATGTAAAGTGAGGGTCGCAAGGGGGGAAATGGTTAATCAACCCAGTTACGATCCCCATAGCACTGAAGGAGGCCTCAAAAGAGAGGCTATCAGACATGAGGGAAAGGTCAATACAGGCCAAAGTGGATAGACATAATAGATATGGAAAGGAGAGAGGGGTTGGTGTAGGATGAGAAGGGGATATGAGGTATGACAGTTAAGGGAAGAGGTGAATCAGGAAGCAGGAATAGGGAATAGCCCGAGACTAGTGTGCTGCATAGCAGCTAGTAAAGAAAGTAGTGTTACTGATCCAGTCCCTATGGGGTAAACTGTATGTTCCTCCGCTTGGCCTTCTGCGACTTTGGAGTGTGAGGAGGCTCAAATGGCACGATCACAGGAAGCTCTGGTAATTCCAAGATGTCCTGGTATATGTCATGGTCTTACCTGCTTGCTGCTCTCCTTCGTTTGACATGTGCTGGCGGCCATCTTGGTTTCTGGGTTTCTTGTAGCCTTCCACCCTGCGGCTCCTCCTTCCCCTGGGAGGAGCTGGATGCCTAGCTACAGTATATAGGAGGTCTGGGGCTTCAGTTCATTGCTTGGTTCCTCTTGTGGTTCACATGCTTCTAGACTGCGCTGCTTCTGGTTCCTGATCCTGGCTTAGTCTGAATACCCTGCTGGTTTCTGATCCTGGCTTGGCTGGACTTCCCTGCTTGTTCTGATCCTGGCTTGTCTGAGACCTGATGGTTCCTGTGCCTGGCTTCGTATGACTACCCTTTGGTTCCTGACCTCTGGCTTCGCAAAGACTCTGCTCGGTTTCTCCTTTAGAGATGGCCCGAACTATCGACGGCGAACAGTTCCCGGCGAACATAGCTTGTTCGCGTTCGCCTCTGCCGGGCGAACACATGCGATGTTCGGTCGCCCCCTATACATCATCATTGAGCAAACTTTGACCCTGTACCTCACAGTCAGCAGACACATTCCAGCCAATCAGCAGCATACCCTCCCTCCCAGACCCTCCCAATCCTGCACAGCATCCATTTTAGATTCATTCTGAAGCTGCAGTCTTAGTGAGAGGAGGGAGACTGTAACTGCTGCTGATTTAATTGGGAAATCGATAGCTAGGCTAGTGAATTCAGTGTCCACTCCAGTCCTGAAAGACTCATCTGATCTCTGCTGTAAGGACAGCGTCCTGACAGCACCCCAAAAAGCCCTTTTTAGGGCTGCAACATTAGTCTGCTTTTTTTTTTTCCTTTATATACATATTGCAGTTGCCTGGCCTGCCTGTGTGTGAGGAGCTGCAGGCCCACAGACTGTAGTGTGCCCACTGCCAGTGCTCACCCCTGTCATTCCGTGTGGCACAGGACTTTGCTTAAAAAAAGGCACTTAATTTTTACACTTTAATCTAAGGTTAGTTGCCTGCCAGTGTGTGTCAGGCTGACTCCACTGACTGTAGTGTGCCCACTGCCAGTGCCCACCACTCATACCGGCAGGCACAGGACTTTGCATAAAAAAGGCATTTATTTTTACACTTTCTAGTGTAATTTCAGCTGCTTGCCTGCTGCTAGTGTGTGTCAGGCCGACTTCAACTGACTGTAGTGTGCCCACTGCCAGTGCCCACCCCTGTCATCCCGTGTGGCACAGGACTTTGCTTAAAAAAAAGGCACTTCATTTTTTACACTTTAATCTAAGGTTAGTTGCTGCCATGTGTGTGTCAGGCCGACTTCAACTGACTGTAGTGTGGCCCACTGCCAGTGCCCACCCCTGTCATCCCGAGTGGCACAGGACTTTGCTTAAAAAAGGCATTTAATTTTTACACTTTAGTGTAATTTCAGCTGCTTGCCTGCTGCTAGTGTGTTGTCAGGCCGACTTCAACTGACTGTAGTGTGCCCACTGCCAGTGCAACCACTGATACCGGGTGGCACAGTAGCTTGCCGATAAATAAGGCACTTTAATTTTTAGACAGTAGTCTAAATTCAGTTGCTTGCCTGCTGCCAGTGAGTGTCAGGCCCGCTTCCACTGACTGTAGTGTGCCCACTGCCAGTGCCAACCACTGATACCGTGTGGCCACAGTAGCTTGCGATAAAAAGGCATTTAATTTTTAGACAGTAGTCAAAATTCAGTTGCTGCCTGCTGCCAGTGTGTGTCAGGCCCTCTTCCACTGACTGTAGTGTGCCCACTGCCAGTGCAACACTCATACCGGGTGCTGGCACAGTAGGCTTGCCGATAAATAAGGCATATAATTTTTACCTTTAGTGTAATTTCAGTTGCTTGCCTGCTGCCAGTGATGTGTCAGGCCCGCTTATACTGAATGTAGTGTGCCCACTGCCAGTGGCCACCACTGATACCATCTGCCCCGTCGAAAAATTCTATTCAATAAATGGCACCCAGATGAGGGCGTTCGAGGTGATTAAACTGATGAGAATAGTACTACAGAAAATACCACTCATATCGGGTGTGACAGTAAATTGCACGGCGCAGACGCAGTCACCGTGGATTAAAACAGAGTGGAGGGAGCCAGCGTTTTTTTAACCATCTCCCCGTCCGAAAAATCTGTTTAATAAATGGCCCCCAGATTGGGGAGTCGGGGACGTTAGAGGGATTAAACTGATGAGAATAGTACTACAGAAAATACCACTCATATCGGGTGTGACAGTAAATTGCACGGCGCAGACGCAGTCACCGTGGATAAAAACAAAGGGGAGGGAGCCAGCGTTTTTTTAACCATCTCCCCGTTCGAAAAATCAATTCAATTGACCTTTCGGGGACCCTTGGTGTTGTACGTGGCTGGGTGGAGGAAGAAACCTTCAATGACATCACCGGGACGTGGCTAGCTTGGTATCCAACCTTGTGCAAATGGGGAGTTTGCGGTTGTGCAAATGAACTGTTTGCGGTGCATTAAAAGGGGAGTTTGGTCTGTCAATGTCTGTGATGCGGGCGTAACCCTTACACTACCTGATCGATACAACATCATACCTGATCGTATACACACACTGGATGTTTTAAAGCACGTTATTCCAAACAATTTAGGAATGTTAGTTGATTTATGCCCTTTATGGATTAAAACCCGACTCTGCGTCCACTACGTAATTTTCCATGGGAGTTTTGCCATAGATCCCCCTCCGGCATGCCACAGTCCAGGTGTTAGACCCCTTGAAACAACTTTCTCATCACTATTGTGGCCAGAAAGAGTCCCTGTGGGTTTTAAAATTCGCCTGTCTATTGAAGTCTATGGCGGTTCGCCCGGTTCGCCAGTTCGCGAACATTTGCGGAAGTTCTCGTTCGCTGTTCGCGAACTGAAAATTTTATGTTCGCGACATCACTATTCACCATCCGTTTGGACTTTTGCTTTACAGCTTTATTTTCAATAAAGCCTTCTTATTTTCACTTATCTCTTGTTTCACGTCTGGTTCATGGTTCCGTGACATTAGGACCAAGCCATGAATTCTGACGGTACAGGGCCATCCTCGCTACCCACGCTGGTTGCCAGACTTGATCAGCAGGATCACCTGTTGGGTCGGTTCGCTGTGGCGTTGCAAACCCTGCTTGAACGCACGGCTCATTTCGCTCCCGTTGCCGATGGGTCGGTTGTCGCTCCTGGGCTCGCTCCTACTGCCGCTCCGGTTGTTGCGCCAGAGTCTACCCCGACACCTGTTATTGCGCCTGCGGTGTTTCGGGGTATGACCGGTTCTGCCCCTCTTCCACAGCGCTTTGGGGGAGAGCCAACTCAGTGCCGAGGTTTCCTTAACCAGGTGGGCATTTATTTTGAGTTGCTGCCACATGCCTTTCCTACTGAGAGATCAAAGGTGGGCTTCTTGATCTCGCTGCTCTCGGACAAGGCCTTGGCCTGGGCCAGCCCTTTATGGGAGAACAACAATCCGGTGGTTGCCGAGTTTTCCGGTTTTGTTGCTTCTCTTCGGAAGGTATTCGATGTGCCGGCTCGTGCTGCCTCTGCTGCGAAGCTCCTTATGTCCATCAGACAGGGTTCACGATCCGTAGCTGAATACGCCATTGAGTTTCGTACCCTGGCAGCAGAGGTGGGCTGGAATAATGAGGCTCTGGTCGCTGCTTTCTCTCATGGTCTCTCGGATGCCTTGAAGGATGAGGTTGCAGCTAAGGACCTACCAGTTGAGCTCGAGTCTCTTATTTCTTTCCTGATTTTGATTGACACCAGACTCAGGGAGAGACCTTCCTTTAAGGAGAACCTGCGGAGGTCTTCTAACAGATTGGTGCCTACGTTTGCTGTCCCACCCGTGCCTCCCTCTCCTCCCACGCCTCCTGGGGATGACTTGTCTGGGGGTGAACCCATGCAGCTGGGGTTTGCTCGCCTGTCCGAGGGGGAGAGGGCACTCCGGAGACGTGAGGGCCGATGCATGTACTGTGGTCTCGGTGGGCATTTTCGGTTGGCATGTCCGAACCGTCCGGGAAACGCTCGTACCCTGAGATCCTGTCGGGGGCAGATCTTGGGTGGAGTCTCCTCGTCCCCGGTTTCCCGTGTTGACAAACCACTGATCACTGTTGTCCTCTCCTGGGTCGGGGGCTCGGTGACGACCCAGGCGTTGGTGGACTCTGGTGCTGGTGGTTTGTTCATTGATAGTGTGTTCGCTGCCGCCAATTCCATTCCTCTGCAGGCTCGAGGTTCCCCACTGGCTCTTGAGGCGATAGACGGCAGACCCCTTCTGCCGCCACACGTGACTCATGAGACCCTTCCAGTGGGGATAGCCATTGGTGCCGTTCACAGAGAGTCGGTCTGCCTCCAGGTTATTTCGTCTCCACACTACTCTGTGGTCTTGGGGTACCCCTGGCTCCAGAAGCATAATCCGACTTTCGATTGGAGATCGGTCGAGATCCTCTCGTGGTCACCGCAGTGTGGGGCTAGTTGCATCCATGGGTCTGTCAAGTTGCTGTGTACTTCCTCGGACTCTCTGTTGCCTCCTGAATATGAGGAGTACCGGGATGTATTCGATAAGGTGCGCGCGGTTGCCCTACCTCCGCACCGCCCATATGATTGTGCCATAGAGTTACAATCTGGTGCCGTTCCTCCTCGTGGCAAAGTCTATCCACTGTCGGTAGCGGAGAATGAGGCCATGGAGGAGTACGTGAGGGAGGCGCTTTCACGCGGACACATTCGCAAATCTTCGTCCCCGGCAGGGGCTGGATTTTTCTTTGTGAAAAAGAAGGGCGGTGAGTTGAGGCCTTGCATCGATTACAGGGGTCTCAATCGCATCACGATCAAGAACGCTTACCCGATACCCTTGATTTCCGAGCTGTTCGATCGCCTTAAAGGGGCCACGGTCTTTACCAAACTCGACCTGAGGGCGGCATATAACCTGGTAAGGATCAAGGCGGGCGATGAGTGGAAGACCGCGTTTAACACCAGGACCGGTCATTACGAATCCTTGGTTATGCCCTTTGGGTTGTGCAATGCGCCCGCAGTCTTTCAGGAATTCATCAACGATGTTTTCCGTGACCTGTTGCAGCAGTGTGTGGTAGTCTATTTGGATGACATCTTGGTATATTCTGAATCCATGGAGGCCCACATTCTGGATGTCAGACGAGTGTTGCAACGGTTACGAGAGAACAAGCTGTTCGGTAAGCTTGAGAAATGCGAATTTCACCGATCCCAGGTAACCTTCTTAGGTTACATCATTTCCACTGAGGGGTTCTCCATGGATCCTGAGAAGGTTTCGGCTGTCTTACAGTGGCCCCAGCCCAGTGGTCTTCGTTCCCTGCAGCGCTTTTTGGGCTTCGCCAATTATTATCGGAAGTTCATCAGGGACTTTTCCATGCTGGCCAAGCCTCTCACGGATCTGACCAGGAAGGGCAGTAATTCCCAGGTCTGGCCGCTCGAGGCCATCCGAGCTTTTGAGGCCCTAAAGTCCGCCTTTGTGTCGGCTCCGATTCTGTCGCATCCCAACCCTGGGTTGCCCTTTGTCCTCGAGGTGGACGCGTCTGAGACGGGAGTAGGCGCCCTTCTGTCTCAGC